>NC_092311.1:45874727-46177757 GCF_036785885.1 Coffea arabica
TCACTTTTCAAGTAGTATTTGTCATAGTTTAGTCTGTAAGTCAATTTCTTATTTTATGTTTCTCATAACTTGAACACTTGAGATTTGGAAACACTAGTTTTATGTTAAAATTGTGTTTGCTTTAATTAATTCTCATCCTTGGCTTATTTTCCTTTTCCATGTAATTTGATTGCTTGTAAGCTTGAGGCGGGCGCTGGGATTTCTTAATGCCCCATTATCTTTTTTTTTTTTTAATTTTTTTGGGTGCAGGTGCTTGATGCTTATGCTTTGATCGGGGATGTTGCTGGGCTTGCCGAGAAAATACAAAGCTTTTTTATGCAGGAGGTTATCTCTGAAACACATTCCGTATTGAAGACTATTGTGAAAGGGGTATATCCATGTGATTATAATTTTTAGATGGTGTTTTTTCTTTTTACATTTACATGGTGAACTTATGCATCTAAAATTACGTGCTCTGCTCATCATTCTAGATTGGAGTTGTATTAATATCAAAGCTACCATTTACATTGAAACAACCTTATATATGCCTACTTTGTATATGATGATGGAAATTCGGCCAACTGTTGTAAGCCTCCAGAACCAATGCATGCTATGCTACTCTCAACAACTCTGTACTATGAGTTAAATGCTGCTATGCTAGTTTAAAAAAAAAAAAAAAATTCTTGGTATTCTGAAAATTGTGATGCTATTCTTCATGATTCTTTTTAAGATTTGAATTGTCTGGAAATGAAAGAATTCTAGAAGAGGATAAGTTCAGTAAGGCTTGAGTTGTAGTCATACCTGTTGTCCTTTTTCGTCATTGCTTTCTCTCAAATCGCTGCTGTATCTATCTATCCGTCTATATATCTATCTATCTCTGTTGCTCCTTCCCTTTAATCTATCTCCATCTCTATCTCTTCCTCCTCTTTGATCTATCTCCATCTCTATCTCTTCCTCCTTCCCTTGTTAACTTTTGTGGGACTGTTTCTTCAACTAGGATTTCAATAAAGTTGATTGTGCTTTAATAGACACAAATGTGCATACACAGTTTTGACCGATGTCAGCATAGGAAACTTTGATAAAAGACCTTTGGATGCAAATGTATGTCATAAGCTCTTCTGAATTGCATCTAGTTTTTTGCCGATTGCTTTCTTACATCTGAATAACTGCTTTTGATTTTTTCAGGATCTAGACAATCACGATGCACAAAGTTCTAGGTACAAGTAACATTCCCTGCTAGCTCTTGTTTAATTCATATAGCTGCTGCATTGGTTGTGGATGTCTTTATAACAGTTACAATACTCATTTCCAGGCTTACCTACAGCGACCTATGTATGCAAATACCTGAATCCAAATTCAGGGAGTGTTTACTAGCAACACTAGCTGTCCTGTTCAAGTTGATGTGTTTGTATTATGATGTTTTGCGCTTCCAGCTGGAGGATGCGGTAAAGATTTCTAATTTCCCTTGAGTTATGTAATGAGTATTCTTGAGCTATTGCGTTTGACTTTCTCTGCCTTCTAGTCTTCAGTGCTCTATGCATATGTGCTGTCTCTTGTACAAGTCTAGAAATTCTCCTTTTGGTGACACAATATTTAGGGTTGCGGGTGGGAGTGGGGAATTTAGTTTGCAATCTATGTCAAGATGTGTTAATGGATGGTAAAGGTATGGAAGAACCAGAATGCACTTCAAATAGTTATCAGAAGCAGCAAAGGAAGCTATTAGGATTTAGCTCTTAAACTTCCAAAGCAGATTAAGAAACTATTTTTTTTTTCCAGAATTTATCCATCTTTTGTATTCAGTGACATCACTTCTCAGTGCATGTGATGAAAGCTATGTCGTGTGTATGAGGTTTTATAAATTTTCCTTCAGCGAGAACCTAACCTTTGATTTACTGTAATTGGTTACCATTACAACATATAAGACAAACTTCAGAGATTGTGTCCAATTATGTTTCCTTGCAGAATAACTGTTTGTACAAAATTTCTGACATCAGCATCATTAGAAACCTTTAAGTAATTTTGCTTCCAGAACTATTTCCAAATTTTTATTACCACCAGAATGCCTATCCCGACCAACAGTTCATCACCCTCTATAGGCCATGGCAAACCGAATTTCTTCTAGGTTCAATGTCAGTGCTTAATGATTTTCCTTTTTGGTTAGTATTCTATAAAAATGTATTTTTATGTTGTCTCAAGGACTTTCAGCTCATATATTTACTTATGAAATGCTTGTACTTTTGAAGTTGGATATGCACCTCTACATTTTGATGCTATTGAGTTGCAGTTACTTTGCTTACCTGTATTCTAAAGGATCTTTTTCAGTCTTTTGATCTTACATGCAGTTTTTAACCTCAGAAACTTATTTGCTATCGTGTTGTATCCCGGTTGTAGCTATATGAGTTTGTTTTGAGTGTGTAGGAGTTTCTTTAGTTCCAGTAGGAATGTATATTGTCAGAAGAGGACTTTGCATACCTCTGAAAGTCATGGCATCCTTCAGTACTGGATCATGATTTTTTTTTTTTTTTGGGTTTCTGTCTCAGGTTTCTGCACATAAAATGTCAATTTCGGAGCAGAAACCAGATGATGTTCATGGACTTTCAAGTGACTTTCATTATGGGGATCCAAAATCATCATGTTCTTCAGATTCCTTGAAATATGATGAGAAGCTTTCTACAACAAACGATGACACAGAAATTTTGTCCTCTGTTCAAGAGCCAGCAATTACTTCTCCGACTCTGCCTGATACTGATGGAAGCAATGGCTTCAGGCATGCAGATTATGCAAATAATGAAAGGGATGATGGAAGTGCAGCTTCGAGCAGTGGATCTCCGTGGTTTCAGCTACGGAAAGATGCTACAACCTTGGTTTCACATACCTTACGAAGAGGTCGGAGGAATCTTTGGCAGCTTGCAACAAGCCGTGTCGCAGTTTTGCTTTCTTCTTCAGCTGTTTGTTCTACTAGCACTTATCAATTTTTGAAAAATTATGAAGATTTGAACACCTTTGTCTTGTCTGGGGAAGCTTTCTGTGGGATTGAAGCAGTTGAGTTCAGGCAGAAAGTCAAAACTGTTTGTGAAAATTACTTTGTTTCTTTCCATCGGCAAAGCATACATGTAAGTTTGACTCAGTTATAAACTCAGTTATACCAATTCTAGGCATGGGTTGTGAAATTTTCAAAGGGTAGCTTACCAAAGAGCCACAATTTGACCCAGATTTGAGAAATATTCCTACTATAAACTAAGAGACCCGTCAAATTGAAATCTCCCCTAATATTTACTTGTGTCAAAGCTTGCGTAATCAATAGTTGTTCAATTTCCTTTTACTGAAATGGGCCACAAAGGATGTTTATTATAGATTTCTTTTGAGTCCAAGATTAAGATGATGGTGGATGTTGCATATGGTAATGGCAAAAATTCTCATTACTTGATTTATATAGGTATCTGCTTTGCTGTCCACTGAAGAGTCTGATATCCATTATCACTAATTGTTGTCAACTACAAAGTTTTTTCCTATGTTTCCAATCGTACATGCTTCTGTATTTGAAATTTTTTACATTCATAGTTTGTATTAGCATATACATGTATTGCATGCTAGTAGGGCCTGATAATCATAGAGGCATATGTGACAGAAACAGTAGTAACTGCAATTATCTATGAGCTGGTTATGCAAAACTCCTTTTAATCTTTTATCATCCAAAATATATTTGTCGTTGATATCTAAATCCGCAGTGGCTCAATATGGAACCATTTAAGTGCACCTCAAATATATGAATATTAGATTTTATCTTGTTTCTTTTGGAAAAGCACAGGTTGATTCGACTTTTTACAGAAAGTTCTTCCGCTTTTTGTTTTCCTCGTGTGTTTTTGCACGTGTTAAAAATTTTTCATTTTCTCTTGCAGGCTTTGAAAATGGTGATGGAAAAAGAGAATTGGTTGACAATGCCACCTGAAACTATACAAGTAGTAAGCTTTGCTGGCCTTTTCGGTGATGGAGCAGCTCTTATTGTTTCATCCAATAGGACTTCCAATGTTCAATTGCTACGTGCTAATAAATCAGTAAATGAAGGTGAAACTGGTTCAAAGAGGAGTGGATTTGAGAATTGGCTTAAAAGTGGAAATCCATTTTCTCCAGAACTAAGTAATAGTCCTAAGGAGTACTCTGACTCCTTTTTACCTAATGGATCATCAGTGCCTGGAGAAGCTGGAACCACTCTTGAAAAATCTTTCCTCAATAAAGCTACATCAAAAACTGCTGGTGGACAAAATTTTAATGGGAATGCAGCCTTCTCAGAAGACGAAAATGAAGACCTTCTTGCTGATTTTATTGATGAAGATAGTCAACTCCCAAGCCGGATTTCCAAGCCCAATCATTCAAGAAGCCATTCTTCGCATTGGAACGATGAAGAAATGAGAGCACAAACTGGATCATCACTTAGTCTTCTAAGGTGTTATATTTGATTCAATGTTTTATAACTTTCACAGTCATGGGCCCGTTAACCTTAATGTGGTTTACTAAATAGGTCACAAACTGGATCATCACTTAAGTCTTCTAAGGTTAATTGATTCTATTCAGTGTTATATAACTTACACATTCCTGGATATGTTAACCTTAATGTGGTTTACTAAATAGGTTGATGGATAAATATGCAAGACTAATGCAGAAGTTAGAGGTAGTCAATGTTGAGTTTTTCAAGGTATCTTCATGGTTCACATTTACATCTGCTGCTTGTTTCTTTTTGCTTTTCTTTACATTTTTTTGTTGGTACATTTATCGGAAATTTTTACTTGTTAACAGGGAATCTGCCAATTGTTTGGGATCTTTTTCCACTGTATATTTGAGAACTTCTGTCAGATGAATATTCACCATAGCGGAAAAGGCCTGAATGACTTCCTATCTCGTAAGTTTCTTCTAATGCTAGTTCCTCCATACTGTTATCAAAGAATTTTTATTCCTTTTTTGTTCTTTGGTGAGCATTTATGTCATTAAGTTTTATTCCCCATTTATTTTCAATCTCGCGCGTTTAAAGTGTCTGTGAGGCTTCTTCTTATGAGGACCTTCGTCTCTTATTCCTCAGAGAGGTTAAAAACCGCTTTGTCCAGAATAACACAAGAGTGTGATCAGTGGATAAAACCACAGCCTGCGTCAGCTTCCTCCTCTTCTCCCACGTCGCCCAATACTGCATTCAGTCTTTCAGATGTTATGCCAGCTAGTCCACCCAGTAGCTTGCCAAGCACCTCATTTAGTCTCAAGGTATTTTTGTAGATTCTGGAGTAAGCCTTGGTAGCATTTCATGTTCAACTAATTGGTTTCTCATATAGAAAAAATGATTTTTTTAAAGGTACGTGTGCTAGCTGTTTTATCTGCACTTTATTTAATTGAGTCACATTTGAGGTCATGGGACCGCAATTGGGGATTTAGAACCAATCTAGGCTGTGTAACCAGTAACATTTGTAAATGCTAAAAGCTTATGTTGATTGCTGTAAATTGAAATATCTGATGGGGTGTAAATGCTAAAAGTGTAGGTTGATTACTGTAAAGTGGATTATTTGATGTAATGGTGGGACCAATATTTAGTACTCCGTCCCATTAAAGTGTCATGCTTTCCATTTTGGTCTGTCCCAAACTGTGTGTCATTGCCAAAAATGATTGTAACTTTATCAATAATTTCCATTGCTTACCCATGTCTCACCTAACTAAAAAGTAAGTATTATTGGGACCAGAAAGTCTTCCATCAAGACATGCAACTTTGGTGTTCAGTTGATTGATATGCACACACCAACCATTTTGAAATGATTGCCTTGCATGTCTTCACGCTCTAATTCTAACTGGAGTAACATATGCCAACCAATAAATATGTGGACCCCGCTGTCATGTTTTGTCCATTCATTGTCCACCTTTTGTATTCAAATGAAGGGCAAAATGGAAAATGAAGATGAATTCTTCAAAAGTTGGGCCCTGTTGATAACAAGTTGGAGTCTTGAAAGGCATCAAACTTTTCGGGATGGAGGGAGTATAAAATTAAAGTTCACATTTTAGGTTTCAAGCATTTGTGTAACAGCACTTGATATCCCGTATGTATGTCTGTCCATGTTTGTGATACACATACCCAGAGACATAGGAAAAATTACTGTTTCTTTTGTGAAATTGTTGTGACATGGATATGATATTTAAGTCCTAGTTCAAACAAAAGACTTATACTCTAATCTGTTTGTTACATTGTTTTTCTAATCCTTCCTTCGTAGTTTCCTTTTTTCGCACTCATCAACATGCTATCACCATTGCATATCTCATCTTGCTGATAGTGGATGTACTGTTTTACTGCTTGCTTACTGACTGAGTGCAACATCTGATTAGACCTGTGCATAATTTATATTTTTATCATGATGCAGGAAAGATGTACAGCTGCTGACACTATATCTCTTGTTGCTCATTTACTGCATAGATCAAAGACCCATCTTCAGTCAATGCTTCTGCAAAGAAATCCGGCAATTATCGAAGATTTCTATGCGCATCTGGTATATACGCAACTACATTAAATTGATGTACTACATGATCAGAATCACACAAAAGGAACATGTTATTGTGTTTGACGTAATGAGAAATATATGTGTTAAGAGTTTGAGTTGTATACAACTGACTGCTATGAATAAATGGAGAAACTCATTGCTAGTAGTTGCAATATCTGTATGAACTTTTTGCGCTTTTATCAGCTACATAAGCTGAAAAAATTATGAGCTGGGTCTAACATAGTTACTGATTTTTGTCAAAATTTACTTTTGGGTGGCTGGTAGCAGCCTTCCCTAATACCCAGAG
This sequence comes from Coffea arabica, assembly GCF_036785885.1. Classification (NCBI taxonomy): domain Eukaryota; kingdom Viridiplantae; phylum Streptophyta; class Magnoliopsida; order Gentianales; family Rubiaceae; genus Coffea; species Coffea arabica. The sequence goes on from NC_092311.1 coordinate 45,881,520, forward strand.
TTGTTATCACCAACTTTTTGGTCACTTGAAAATTGTATGATGTGCATTGAAGAGGTTATGATTGGCTTTTCTCTTTTCAGGTGGATGCTGTGCCAGACCTCACGCAGCATGTTCACAAAACAACTGCAAGACTACTACTACACATAAATGGGTGAGTCATAGGGTAGATATTGCTTGTGCAGTTAGCCCTTGTTAAAAAGCTACATTCTGAAGCACAAATGACATCAATATAACAGCTCCATCATTGTTTTTCAGTTGCTAGTGGCATTGCATCTATAATTATTGTCACTTCACGAACAGGCAATTAAACATTTGAAAACTTTACAAAATGAAATAGTCTCCAATGTGTGTGACTTTTTTAAGTGTTAAAGCAGGTACATTGATAGGATAACCAATGCCAAATGGGAGGTGAGAGAGCTTGGAATGGAGCACAACGGGTATGTCATTGTAGACTCATCTATCATGAAATTTGACACAAAGGCAAGAGGGGGATGCATCAATCAGCATGAAGAATATACGGGCCATAAATTATTCAATTGTCATGGTTATCATACCAATCTTCTTGTTTCAGTGAACTAAATAACAATAATCAAAATGACAGTAATTTAGTTTGTTTGTGCAATGTTGAAATTCTGATGCTATAACAATATCTTGGGAAAACACATGTATTCAGTTGAATTTGTTTTATGCTTTGATTAAATATGACATGACAACTGGTGATTTCACATTTATAATGGCAGGAGTTTATGTATTGCTTAAAGAATTAGAATCTGTATAATTAAGTTCAGTGGGGGATAATCGTGTAGATTCTGTATTGCAAAAGAGAAATGTAGTTTAGTTGAGTCATTTTTTTCTTTTGAATTTTGTTGTTGTTTGGATAAGTCCTTCCATGGAAGGTCTAAGCTTTATCATATCATGGTTAGCGCGTAAGATGCATACTTGAGCAAATGTCTAATTTTGTGAAGGGCTGGAGTAAAGATGATAGGTTGCTTCTCAATGTTTCACTTCTTGACATTCAACTTACAAAAGTCATCTGTAAAAGATAAAATGAGAAAAAAAAATGTAAAGTAAGAATTACCATATTCTTCCTACCAAGTTTAAAGTCGAACTTCTGAGTGAATAAATATCCATATGATGCTTTTACATGATAAAATTATGGTATAGTTGCTTGTTAAAGGAGAGACTGAAAAGGATTAACCAGCAACTCAACTTGGCAAAGGTCTTGTTCCATGTGATACATAACTAGTGATGAGGTAAATAAAGCTCTTTGCACCAATTTATAATAGAAATGAAATCGATAGGTGAATGGTATACATCTCCTCAACCCAAGTAGTCTTAGTTTCTTTCTAATATGCATGCATGACATATTGAATTCTGTGCTGAAAAAGATTTGATTGTTAACATGTCTTTTGCCCATAGTTATGTTGATTTACTGCTGGGAGAGTTTAAGCACTACACGACACGACTTGCCCATGGCGGCATCCGGAAGGAGGTAAGAGCTAGTTCAATGTAGTCAAACATTTGCACGCTCTTTGTTTAGCTACAGGATATTTGCATTATAGTATAGAGGATTTTATTTTATTTTTTTTTTTGTTGGCATTAGTTCTAATTGTATTATATTGTTACTTAGAACTTAAATGCTACTGCATCCTTCTTAGATCACTGTATTCTTTAGAAATTTCTCCTAGAAGTATTGGGGATAAAGATCAGATGAATTGCATCCCTGCCAAGCATATTTGTGCAGCAGGAGTTTTTATTTATTTGATTCAATTATCAATAACTAATGTAATGAAATAAAATATCCTCTTTGTTCTATCTAGCTCTTCGTAAAACTCTGATGTCTACTTGATTTGTCTGTTTGGCTTGCCTCTGCCGGTTATCTGAAGTTTTGAATTGTATGGATGTATTTATGGTTAGAGAACTAAATATCTAGGTTTTTTTTTTCATAAAAAAAAAAGTAACTAGTTTTCCTTGCATGAGAGGGAAACAAATAAATTGACTATATATTAATAACCGTATAATACTCAGGTTCAGGACCTTCTCTTAGAGTATGGAGTTGAAATTGTTGCTGAAGCTCTCATTGAAGGTCTTTCGAGGGTGAAGAAGTGTACTAATGAGGGACGGGCACTAATGTCGCTGGATCTTCAGGTTTACTTTTAGCCTGATGCATATCTGGTCGACTTGAAGTTTTTAATCTTCTTCCCTATGAAGTGAAGTGTGGTGATCTTCATTTTGTTTCAGGTTTTGATTAATGGCTTAAAGCATATAGTCTCTTTTGACGTGAGGCCAAAACTGCAGATAGTCGAAGCTTTTATCAAGGTAAGTATAAGATGGTTCTCACACTACTAAGATTTCTTGCGCTTGTATTTGTCACATATATCATATTCTATAGGTTGCGGTTACTAAGTATTATCTTGTCCCTCCACCCTTTGGGCAGGCCTTTTACCTTCCAGAAACTGAATATGTTCATTGGGCGCGTGCTCATCCGGTAAGAAGATTTTAACCACCTAAGCTAAATAATGAACCTCTCTAAAGGTCTACATACTTTTATTTCATGCCTTGGGTTTTTTGAACTTTTAGGAATACACGAAAAGTCAAATTGTGGGGCTAATCAACCTCGTTGCCACCATGAATGGCTGGAGGAGGAGGGCCAGATTAGAAGTGTTGGAAAGGATAGATTCACTGCCATGAGATTTCCATCACATGAAGCTTCAAAGCTTCTTTCATCAGCTTACATTTTTCCCCTGTATAATTGATGTAAAGGTGGATTTATTTTTTTATTTCCATTCTTACTTCTCGAGGTTGATGGTGTATATTTTACATCAATTATAAGTGTAATATATCCTTTTTCTAAAGGGAATAGCGAGTGTAATTTTGAGCTGCGAGATGTGTACCTTGCCCTGCTGTTCCACCCACTATTTATGGTCATGAATTTTGTCATTCAGAAGAAAGTGCATCACTTTATCTTTTTTATTTTGTATTGAATATACTTGTTCATGGTCTGCAAATAATGTGGCTGAAGTATAATAATGGTTAAGACTGACAAATATGCTCAAATGAAATGTACATATAATATATGATCAACCAACAACGCACCATACCCAATTATATATATGGTAGAGTCAAGAGTGGATTAATACATGGAGTACTTCTTATACACAAACAATTCAAGTCATGTAATTCGAAGGCCCATTTCCCGGCCGAATGCGCAATTTGTCTGCACAATTTATTTTGCAAAATGTAAAATAAACTATAAAATCTAACCCAAAAAAATAAAAAAAAAAGTAAAATAAACTGTTCAATGCTATGACCAGAGTCATTCAATAATAGCTAGTAACGTGAAATGTGAAATGGTACGCGTTGATCAGATGCAAAACTATGTCATAAATCGAAAACTGGAGCAATGACCAGATGGAAGAAGATAAAATCGAAATAATTTCTTTCTTTTTCACAATGAATATAGACATTATTGCTCTTCTTCTTTGGGGTTTTTTTTTTTTTTGCCCTTTTTGTGGGTGGGCTTTTGGCTATCTCCTCTGTTCATATAGCTTCAGTGTCTATGTTGTGTATGTGTTCTGTCAATGGTTGAAGGGATTTTAAAAACTGGGAAAGTATAAAAGTCTCTACTTCGAAGCAACAGGCGATTGCGTGATGTTTCCTATCATCGATAATGCTACACAAGGCTGCTCCGCAGGTACCTGCAAAAGAATACAACCAGGGAAACATATTATTTATTATTGAACATTTCAGGACATATAAGAAGAAAATTCTCTTGTAACTCTTAACAAAATACCTATGAAGTTTCTACCAAAGAAATTTTTGAAACTCTGATGCTACATTGTCGGCCAGCCAATAATGGCAGTAGATGCTAGTTACATCATTTCAAGAACTCTCACACATCAAGTTTGTGTGGTTAATCAACTATGAAAAATTCAAATTTGAAATTTAACTTTTGCACACATATCATAAATCAAACGGTGATAGTGTATACACTGTTAGTGTATATAAAATTTACTCTATATCATAACTTTACTTATTCACTTCCTTCATAAAACAAACAAAAAAATATATATAAGGAAGAAAAATTAAGAGAAAGAATTATAGTTTGCCCTTTTTTTGGTTTTTTTTTGGGGGTGAGAGAGGGGGGGGGGGGGGGTTAGGTATGAAGAGATTTGCTATGATATAAGGTACTAATATTATAGCGATTCAAGTCAATAGTGTGAGTTGTCAAGACTCATAATTTTATAACAGAGACAAAAGTTAGCAATAAATATGAGAATAGACAGTTTGACTTACAAAGTGGCCAGCTTTAAGAATCCAGTAGAAATGTAGATTTCTGTATGACTTGGTGAAACCCTTTGTGCTCTTTTCACCTCCACAGTACAGAGGCGTTCTATCCGTGTTCAAGAAATTTGTGATCCCATCCCACCTGTGAAGGTAACATAGAGAATTACTGATCAGAATGAAGAACCAAAAAACCTTTAACCCCTTTTTTTTTGGGGGGGGAGAGTTATGAGTTATGACTTCTTCTTACTTGAGCTTTTCAACCCATGCGTTGGTTCCCTTGGTTGCACAGATGAGATCAAGCTACAAGCAAACAACAAAATTGTTGTAATACCTTCAATTGGACTACTCACCTTAATAAAAAAAAAAAAAAGAAATGGACCAAGTTAAATGGTACTACTAGCATAGATGATCATAACACATCCCTGATCAAGATTGTGTTTCTTATTCTATTGGCACTGCTGCATAATTCAATTGCAGTCAATAAATCTCTCTCCCGCAAATATCTTATAACCAATTTCTTTTGCTTAGACTGAAGGTATGTACTTCTTTTGTTTAAATCTGACAGGAATCTTTTGGATTGTGATTTTTATAGAAAAATTTTACGTTTTTCGTGAACACATTTTTCAATCATCTTTTTCCCTCACGTGCATCAAATCGCTACAGTATACTTTTTTAACAAAAATTCCTAAAAGTAGCAACCCAAACGAGGCCTTACTTGTCCATTGTAGATAGATACATTCACTCCTTTTGCTAAGAGTTCATCCACCTGCAAAATACGGTTGAACAAATAAAAGTAAAATCAATGCATAAAAGTGACAATAATATTGGTCCTATCCTGTGTCAATTCGGATGCCAAAGGATGCTCTGCTTAGATTGGAAGGCAAGTACAATAATTAAGAAAGCAACAACTCATTTGTAAACTGTTCAGACAAAATATCAGCAGATCATCCTGAATTTATTGATCATGTTTTGTCCCGGAAAAGAAAAAAACAATCTGATTTAGTACCTCACTGATCCGTGGACTCATGAAATCACCTTGCAGTGCTGCAAAAACCTGATTGGACTGCTCTCCCCACCTGTTAAAACCCTTTTACAACGTTAATGACAATCCAGTACTGGAGCTCGGAGGGAATGTGTGAAGATTTTCGAATGATCAGAAAACTCACGTGAGATTTTGTGGTATGATCTTTAACTTCTTTTTAATCGGACCATTCATCAACTTATCAAGATCAGCTTCACCTCCAGGAGTGGACCTCAAGGTCTGAAGGTACCTTGAGTACCTTTTTAGAGAAATTTCTTGTTTTAGTTCTACTGATGCAGCTGTCAATGATAAAGGGTCCTCGTCTGAATCCAAGAGGAAATTGTAGAAATCCTGAATGTGATAGATAATCAACTTAGACAGGCATAAAAGTACAAATCTTTTTTTGATTGACTCTGAACTTGATTAAACTATGGAAACATTTACAACACACAGTCCCATACCACATTGTTACTATAGTGGGAAATCAAGCCTTCCAATGCGCTCCATGTGTCTGTGGCCTCTGACATCTTACCAGCTGCAATTTGCTGTTTGATTTGAAGAGCCAAACTGCATTATGAAATAGGCCTATTAGACAACTGAAAATTCTTCTAGCTCGATCCTGTTAAACAGTTCTAGCTGATAAAAGTATATGAAGGACCTGTCTGATTTTTGCAAACCATTGTTGTCAAGCCTCGAGACATCTTTCAAGAGAGGACCCCAAGAAGACTGCACGTTGATCACAGAGCTTGGTCAGCCGTTTTTAACTTCATAAACAAGCAAAATTGAGGGATCAGGAGATGAATGTAGAACTGAAACATGGTCAGTTACAGATTACTGAAACTGCTTACAGTGAAGTCTTCAGGTGAGATCCAGCTATCGCCCAATGCAACTCCTATATAAAAAAAAGGTAACAACTCAGAACTTTAGGATTGTTGAGAAAAGCAGTAGTAATCCTCAGTTTCAAGTATAGAAAAGCAATAATCACCTCCAAGATTTAGGTTTAACTTTCCAGCCTGAATAGCATTTAAAGCAGATAAAGCTAGAGTAACAGCAAATTTGCCACCATAAGACTCTGCTACAATATACAGAGGACTCTTTTGGAGGGTCTCATTCTTATTGAATACTTCAATCAACAATGTAGTTCCATCAGTTGCAGCCTCGACATCACTCTTCACAAATAATGTGGTGTCTTCCACAAAGCTGTATCCTGTCCCAACTGGATAGTCCTATAGACATTGTATTCGCGAAAACAAAATCAGATAAGAATGTAAAACAAATCCCTCCAGAAAAATCCCATTAAATTTGTAAAACAGCAATAATACTCGTGATAATTTACGGACATTATACTTCCCAGTACGTACCACAAACAGGAGATCAGCTTTCTGCAACCATGTTGAGTTTCTCGGCTTTAGGAACTCATCTAGAGGCCCAACCTCTTGAAAGTTACCAATTCCAACTCCTGAAGCGCCCTTGAGTTCGCAAGATACAGATAATTGTATCAGAAAAACAAAAGGCAGTAAAGATTGAAACTTGAGAGCATCGCACAAGTATTTTGATACTCACAGGACCACCCTGTAACCAAAGAATTATTGGCCAAGGCTTTTGTGGATCTTCAATCCTGTTTGGGCTTCTGTAGTACCACCAGAACATGTGAGCCTCTGAAAGAAACGCAAGAATTCAAGATCAGCATTCTGAGATAAATCCAAATAATTCAGCACTACTAAATATCTGAATTGGGATGAAGATTGCAGCTGGGATTTAGCTTACTTGGCCTGACTTGAACATAGCCCCACGCTTCGGATCCATCTTGAGTTCTAACTGCGCTGTCTACTCCCTCATGAAACAGTAGAACCAGAAGAAGAGAAACAACAACGTGGGACTTTTTCATATCAGACACAAAAAAGAGAGAGAACCAATCCCCACAAAATCAGGCTATGAAAAGTTTTTATGTGCAGAGATTGATGAAAGCTGAAGGACTAAAGATAGTTTGATTATATGTGCAAAAAGAATGACCATATATATATGTTGTACCAGTCGCTATCTGCAACAGACACAACTAAAATAGTGGCAACAGCTAACAAAAGCAGCCAATAAATTTGACTTCACAGATCAATCTTCAAGATGAACGATTAGGGAAACTATTTGTTTAGAGCATCTGTCAACTGTCAATTCACAGGGTGAATAGATAAAAATAGGTTAATTTACAAGTCACTGAAGCTTGCAAGACATGCCAATCTAGGACCACCATTGGCCCATGTCATGCCGCAAGTCAATAATTGGATGCTCCAGTAACAAAACCTTCCCCATGTGAGATTAATTAAAACATGGGGTAATATTCCAAATTTGCAAAGATTACTTTATGTAAAAGGTAGGTGAATCTTGGATATATATATATTAAACTGGGTAATTTATGGATTATTAAAAGGTAGTAGTATTTGTTAATGATTTTTCTAACCGTTAAGACACATAAATCTCATTCGCACTATCATGGACACAGAACTAACAATTATTATTCTCTCTTACATTCATTTATATACTTTTCCAATCTAATACCTAAATATATCTTAATAATTACTCAATGAACATTCGTCAGACAGGCTCTTTGTTAATTATGCAATTAGTGTACAAAAGGGCTAAGCGTAGTGTTACACATACTACTAATAGCTACCAGAAGGACATCCCATGTCTCCAAAAACTGGCACATACCATACCCAATTGATTTGATCCAAAGCAACAAGCCCAATTGCATTCAGAGTCATTGATTGCCAAATTAATCGATCAAGATTAGGTTAAGTTTACGTATAAAGTGCATTAATGCAGAGATCTTTAATATTTCACTGTACAATTTCTGTTTCTAAATGGATTGTCATACAAAAATTATAATTTATTTTCCTGAGGAAGCACAAAGAGTCAAGTTATTTTATAATTTGATTGGAATGAATTATAATCTTTATGAGTGTTTTCCACTCAAGATCAAACCGAAAATCACTGATTGGACCGGACCACTCGTTTTTTAGTTTTCATCATTTGGTGTGGTGAATTCAACAGCAGAATACACACGCAAACCAAACTTGAATTAATAATATTTCTAAATTCATTGGACTCCTCAATCAATCATACGCGCCAAACGAAGAGGATTAAAAGAAGAAGAAAATCCAAATCAACTACTCCTTGAAGACCACTTTTGCAGGATATTTGACTGGGGAAATCAAATAATAATATTGATTTGTGTTTTTAAATCATCGAAGTGGTTCGACTATGAAGTCAACTGAATGCAAGCTGCTATTCGAGCACCTAAATATGACGAAAATTTATACGCTTCTTAATGCTGTTAATATCATTTATGTCCCATTTGTGTTAGTATAAACTTTTGTTCATTGTCGTCAATCACTGTAATTGGTAGGTATAATCCAAATTTGAATTTGAAATTTAAATTTTACATATGTATCGTGTGTCCAATCATAATAATGTATATACTGTCAGTGTATATAAAATTTACTCTAAATATTATTGGTGTAAATTAGTTTTTGTCTACTTTGAAAATTTTATTTGTGAACATCAACTCAGTCTGAAATGTTTTGAATCTTGGGAAAATTGCACTAAACCAAAATTAACTCGACAAAATTTAATTGTCCATTCCCCCCCCGGAAACTAAATGCATTTTTTTTTATGTGTCATTTTTGTTGTACTCCTACATGTCATTTTTGTCAATCACTCTAACTTTCTTGTTACTTAAATGTTTTCAACCAGTATGTATTTCTTAAATCTTAATCAAGGACAGAATTAATCTTGCTACTAATTAATTTACTGTTGAAAAACTTTTGTATATTAATTACCACAACATATGCTGTACTATATTGATATCCTCCCTTATTGGGACTAACCAATTTATTTACCCTCATAATTTTATGTGTTGAACTGGTTATTTAATAGGACAACTCATGTCCTAAGTGCTAAGCTTAGCACTAACGTGTAAAATAAAAGAAAACTCACATCCAAGTGCTAAGCTGTATTAGATATGGGAATTCAAACATAATTATGAACGCCCGAAAAAGGACATAAATCGTAGATAATTTGTGAAATCGTTTGAAAAAAAAAAAAAGTTTGCAAATTAGGAACTCAAAAAACGTCATTACCTCCGAATGGTTTGAAAACCCAACATTTGAACCGAATCTTGTAATTTGTAAATGAACTGTTCATAAACCTGGTCTGGTCTCTTTCTCCCAAAGAATAACAACATGGAATACTGAATACAACAATAGAAGAGAATATATGGATAATGGATTCTTCTTTTCTCTCTCTCTTTCCCCCTTCCGCTTGTCCTCTTAGTTTCACTGTCAAATAGCTTTCCATACTCTTTTTTTTTTCTGTTCTAAGTAATGATCATGCTGTTGTCCACCCCCTTTTTTTTTTTGGCTTCCTTTATCTTTTACTACTTCTATTATTTTGGGAAACGTGCTAAATAGGTTGTCAACAGAAGTTCCACAGCTAACGTATACGCACAAGATGTACACCACTCTTTGGACAACATGGAATTTCTGGATTTATGATGTCCCATGTCCCATGCTGCTGTTTCCTGCTTTTCTTGCCTCCATAATATGCTATATAGACTCGACCCCACTATCATAACTTGATTGAATTGGTAAGAACAGATTATTTCATTTCAAAAGATCGCGTAATCTTGTAAATGACCTGTGATGCGAAAAATATGTTTTGACTTATTTACAATAGTGGTCGAAATCGAATTCACTCAAACTCGAGTCTTGCAGAAAAAAGAAAAATTTTGATAACTTTTTGAATAAGGCCATCACAACGATGCAATATATTACTCTGATCAAATAATAGAGAGTGAAATTATTATTGTGACGTTTGTGATGACTCTTGGCGGTGGATGGAAGTGTTGATGGAAGTGCCCCATAAATCATTTCAACTAAAACGACAGACCGAACTACACGAGTGTTTTTCACTCCTTTCCTGCATTTTTTTTATTATCAATTGACCAACACTTTTTCCCCTCCTAATTTTCTTCTACATTTCTAGTCCATGAGTTTCTTTTCCCTTTCTTTCAAGATGTTAGGTGCATGTGGTCCAAATTATTTGTTACAACATGGCAACGATGCAATGGAGAATGCAATATTCAACGATAATAATGTATACACAGAATTTTCTTAATAAAAAGAATTACTGAGATTAGAATCATATATTGGAAAAGTAATTTTACACGAATTCATCATGAAAATACAGAGCTACTAATTGAAAAACAATTAAAATCATAATTGACTTTGTGCAGTTAACCAAAATGGTATCTTCGAATAAAGAATATCTACAGTTAGTTAATCAATCTCCATATGCATTACTAAGTTATATTTTTTGCATCAACAATCCAGTATAAAAATGACTAGTATAAAATCAGTGAAAAGATGTCGTGCTATTGTAAATCATGTCCTTTTTTTTTTTTTTCCCATTTCACAAACTACAACTCCTATGCTATCTTCCTCTAAAGGGGAAGGTGGACCGAACTGAGTCATGGGGTTAATTACTACTTGAGATCGCTACCTAAGGAAGGAAGAGCGAGTAGTATATCTTTCTTGATTGATTTCATGTAAATTACCAAAACCAAAGGGCACCTGTATATTAACCATATTTTCGATACACATGTTACAAAAAAAAAAAAAAGCCGAAAAAGAATCCATAGGTAAATTTTTCAAGCATTAAGTGATCGATTATGCCATATTTTTATGAACATTTTCCACCACAAGGGAGAGACAAGGAGAGATGACAGGGCAACCAACCCCCATCTGGGCTACTTATACAAGTGTAGTCAATGAGCATCATGTTTTATGGGCATTGCCCACGATACTGTTTAAGAAAAATGGTAAGTGATGTTGTTATCTCTTGATATTGATTGCTCTACATCATGGCTTCATGTAGAGCAATAAATATCTTTTGGCAAAAAGTGGTCCAGTTAATTATCTTATCACAAGTATATGAATGGGAAGGAAGAGAGAATAATTTGTTTCGTTAGGTAAAAATTATGCACCTAAAGCAATGAATTGGCAGTAAACACAGTTAAGAGAAATGTATAACTGACTGATTATGATTTTAGTTTTCTATTTTTTATCCTAAATAGAAAAAGACGGTTCTTCTACATATTTTAACTTTTGACAATCTTTAGTATTTTCTGAGAAAGAAAAATGAAAGAGGAGTGTGGGAATATTAATCTTCGTGATAATTTTAGAAACCTCCTTTGAGGTTTCTGATAATTTTATCAAGTATTTTTGGGGTTTTCAATATTATACTTACTTCCCTTGATCCTATAAAATGACCATAATGATCTTAACATATTAATATTTTTCATGCAATTAAACAATCTATTTCTAATTTTGCACATATGAATGCATTTCACATAATTAGACATTTAATCGAAACAAAAACAACTTTCAAACATGGAATAATCAATTGCGTCCTAAACATAATTTTAACATATTACAAATCAATTTTTAGCTTTACTTAGAGGATTTGGAGATGAATAGAAGAAGATGTAAGCTAAAAATTTTAAAAGGATAGAGCTAGTGTTAGTACTCTAACAGTCGAGGGATATGATGTTATATTAATGTAGTTGGTGAAATTTTTTGAGCTTAACGGTGCTGATTTTTTTTCGGTTGAGGTGATGATGGTAATAATTTGAGATGTGGGAACATGAAAGATTTAAAATGGTAAATATATGGTAGAAAATGAGTTTGAGATTTTGTGTATGTTCTAAATTTTTTAAAGAATTTTATAAGAAGGTAAAATAAACTTCATAATTTCATGAGGGCACTTTCTGTTATTCATTCATAATTTTGATTATTGAATAGTTTTTGGTACCAAAATGATAAACTCAAGGAAGATATGTATAATTTTTAAAATCTCAAGCAAATTAAGTGAAATTGTTAAAAATCTCAAGGGAGGTTCTAAAATTAACCCCTAAACTTGTCATTCTTTTGATATTTTTTGTGCAATGCACTGCCTGACACCTTGGGCTTTAGCCCGAACTCTCATAGACGTGCAAAACCTTTGGGCGCAGAAAGAAGATGAGGAAGCTCCATTATGAGTAATGATTGACATCAAAACAAACTATGTCTACTTTCTTTGTCATGTTAACTGTACCGGAGCTTAGAAATGGGCTTCTTTCAATAAGCCCAAGATAAAATTTTGCAAAATGTACGTTGGTGACGGGTCATTTTCCGAGTCAAACGACGCCCCAAGACCAACCTTGATGCTTCCTCAAATAATAGGCTTTTTCCCGAAAAGTTCTATTCATTCTGGCGTGGAGCATGGAATGTGGATAGCACAGGCAGCCTATATTTCTTAGTTTTAATAGAATTCCTTATGAGCGTTGCTTTGTCGTTAAGAGTAGGCAAAGCCGTTCCTTGTCTTTGCATTCTACCTCATCATATCACATCCTTCTATCTCATTGTCGTATCACACCCCGCAAGATGTGAAAATCATCCCTATGTCTTAAAGATAAAAGAGAATGGGAGGGAACCTACAATCTGAGCCACATAATGCGTATGTGCCCTAAAATTAGGTTAGGTTCCTCTCCTCTTAGGCTTTATTGTCCCAAAAAAATTAAAAAAATTAAAATAAAAAAGTACAAAGACAAATAGAAGGATTAATCTTTTACTCCTTCCGTCCCACTTTGATAGTCCTGTTTTCCTTTTTCGTCTGTTCCAAATTATAATCCACTTTCCAATTAAAAAATATAGTTATCTTTTAATTTCTCTGAAATACCCTTATACAATATAAGTTGTTATTAGTATAAACTACCCTATTTAATGTACATTGTTTCTTGACCATTAATTCAAGTTCTTATAAACGATCAATTCAAGTTTCCATGAATAATTAATATAAAATTGTACTCTATTTAATGTAAGGGTATTTTAGGAAAATAGCAATTTAAATTTATTTTTTCAACAAAATTAACTACTTTTTCTTAAATTATGTGAAAGAAAAACTAGGACTATCAAAATGGGACAGAGGGGGTATATACTAACGGACAACGGTTAGTTTTAGATGAATGATAACTATGAAAAATATGAATTTAAAATTCAATTTTTGCACATGTATCATAGATAGAACGGTCATAGTGGATAAACTATGAGTACTGCATATAAAATTTACACAAATAGAAAACAATTTGTGAAAGCATTATGCATGAAAAATTTGTAGTAAATGATTTGAATAGCCTTGTAGTGATCATATGAACAAATAAATTTCATAACACAAATGTTTTTTATGAGATTCAATCAAAATTAGGTAGTGCTAACTTAGATCGACTTCCATAATTATGAACAACTGTTTCCAACAATTAATTACATATTGATACCAAAGAAAACCGTTATCCGGTAATTCAGATCAATCTTTACTAGGCTGCCTGAAACGTCTCCAGCAAAGGAAGGTTGATACCCCCATATCCGTATAACTACCAACCCAAGGATTTATATATTTTTATATGGATCCGTGCAACCAGTGCTGAATTAATTGATGGGACCTGGTAGCAGGGTATATTAGGTTAGATCAGGTGACTATCCCAAGGGGGGTTAGCATTGTTGGAGGTATCAATCTCAAAGGCTATCTATCTAAAAAATGTGTCAAATTTGTGCACGAAACAGCTGCAATTGCTAGTTAAGTCCGAAAACTGCAGCAAGGAAAATGATGGCAGCCTGGTGAGCTAACAACCGAACGTGGAATGTGGGGAGGAAAGTATGGTGGCTGCTAGCCCAAATAAAAGTCTTCAAATTCCTTTGTCCACATCAGACTTGGGATTTTCATTATACTCCAATTTCAAAACGGTATCCAATGCAGCTTTTTTTGTATTGCAATAACAATACAGACAAGTGTGAGAGAGATATGACTATGACAGGTGAAATGAGAGAGAGAGAGAAGATAAGGGTACATACAAACCAGACCATCGCTGCTACAGTTCCCGTGTGACCCGGAGGAGCCGAGGAGGAGGAGCAGGACTGCAGGGGCAGGAAGCGCAAGGTTTAATGTCAAGCAGGAGTGAACATCAAAGTCATTATATTGATATTATTAATTATCGAAAAGACCAACGGGGCTTGGGTTGGAGGATGGCTTTCCACCACGTGCACTTCTCTTTCTCCCTTCAAATCATTCATTCTTCGACCACGTATTGATCGATTATTTGTATTGTTTTGTTTTCAAGTGTGAATTATTTTGTGCGTAATAGACATGTATTTGTTTTGATCGAAAGGGTACTTACACTGAATTGACATGGAGGAACTATTTTTTTCTTGTTGTCTTGCTTAGAAATTGCATATACACGGTACAATTTAAGAAAGAGAGCGAGTTGTGTGCTAATTATTTAGCCCGTTTTAGCTTGCAATATCTTAGCCTTGTTTGAATTATCATTTTTTAAAAAAAATTATATTCTCTCTGAATACATTTTTTGATTATTTTTTTATCTTACATGCATCAAATCGCTATAGTAATTTTTTTTTGACAAAAATTTCAAAAAATAACAACCCAAATGAATTTCACACTTTTAATGCATTTACGAGTTACTCCTATATTATTAGTATTGAAACTCGTATCACTAGAAGAAATGAGTTTTTTTTTTGGGTACCACGTCATCCTCTTGTCTAAAAGGATTTGCATCAGGGCGGATTTAAGGTGAATTCCTATAATGCTTATACAATTTTAACATAATTTTAAGTGTTCCTTCTGAGTTTTTTTAGAAAGGATGTGAAAGAATTACGTGATTTTTAAGTTAGTTCATAAACTAAAATTCTAAAAAAAATACGTGAGGCACAAATTCCATTTGAAATAAGTTAAAAAAAAAGCTTTTTCATTTTAACTAACAAGTACCAATCATATCATTCACTTTCTTTGACCCCCACTTCCCAATTTCCCTTCCCTCCTCTGGTTCCCCATTTTTCCCCCACAACCGAGAGTCACTATCCTCCACAATCAAGCAGCTAGTTACTCTTTCTCTTGATCAATTCATCCAATCATATCATTCACTTCCTTTGTCCCCACTTCTCAATTTCCCTTCCCTCCACTGGTCCCCATTTTCCCTCCACAACCGAGAGCCATTCTCACTTGCACAACCAAATTAGTTATCAAAACATAAAAATTTGCAATGAGCAATTGTAAATAGTTTAGTTTGTTTTTGAAATAAAATTATTATTACATTAATAATTTTGAATTTGTCTTTTTATGTTTTTCATGGATTATATGCATCATTTGCACTTGTTGGTGATTTTTTTTTTTTTTTTTGCTTTGCTTAAAAAACTATAAAAAGAGCAGGTAAAAAATTTTAGTGTTGCTTTTGCCCCCACTAAGAATTTTTCTGGCTCTGCGCCAGATTTGCATAACAAGAAGTGTCCTTGCACCGGTAATTAAGCTGCAATTTGACGTGGTTTCGGAATTCCAACGAATGACCCCTAAAGTGGGTGATATAATGTTCATTGGATGAAGTCAAAGTAAAAACCAAATGAAAGCAGATTAGGATGTAAAGTCAATAATGTCCAGATGTGCTTTTTGGCGAGCATTAAATACTATTAATCAAGGGTTTCCAAGGAGGTTTATCATTTAACTATTTGGATACTTCTACACCTTGGACTTATCAATTTTTTTTTTAATTATCATAGTCAACCAGCAAGGAAATTGTACCTGAGATAATCCCATCATCTAGAAACGTCTTTGATTAGCTACCTATGCAAATATAGTCAACATATATTGTAATCCACTTTCAAAGTCTGGAACGTACTATATGGTGGCCTAAAAGGGTTTTTCTTGTAAAATTTACCCCAGTGTTTCTTTCCACAAAGGAAACAATTACCAAAAAAAAAAAAAAAACCTAAGAATGGTAAAAAAAAAAAATTATTACTGGTGAAAAATAGCTGTTACACTTTCTTTGTATTGCTTAGAAATCTTTTTTTCACCAGGTAAAAGAAAGAAGAACGACCACTATAAATATGTTTACCTTGGTACCTCTGGTAATTGTTTTATGTCGTCATATTGAGAGCGATCCATAACGTTATCTTCTTACATAGAATTATAGTAGAAGGGAACAATAACTCAAATCGGCGTAGAACAAATTGTGTCGACGAAGAAAACCAAAGAATCCAACAGAAGAAAAGAAAGGAAGGGATCGAAGACAACATACTCAAACGTATATGTCTCCTCTTTCTTCTCCACATATGTGACGCTTCTTTCCCTCTTCCTTCATATTTCTCCTTCACTTCTTCGGTCCCAAACAAAGCCGCACCTAAATATTCTCGAACTATACATGTCCAAAGCTCATGCTGTAGAGGAAAGTTCGTCAAAGAATTTGAGCGAAGAAGATGAGAAGAAGCCAAAGAAGTCGGGGACCAATCATGAAGAAGATCAGTGTAAAACGCCTGTATCTCAAGACCAAAAAATCCCAGCTCCTCAAACCTGCCCACCAGCACCGAAGAAACCAAAAAGAAGAGGGATTTCACGTAAGAGGAAATTGTCCAAGTTGCAGTTCTTTGAAAAAACTGGACAAGAAGAGGTAGAATCCTTTTTCCAATCTTCTTCTTCTGAGATGTCTTCTACTACTAGTAGCCATGTTGCACCGGAAACCGCCGCAGAAACTCAAACTACAAGTAGTAAGAATAAGAAGAGACGCAAAAGTTCATGAATTCCCTCTTGGGTTTTTGATTTCCTGTAAATTTATTAGGATAAAATTTGTATGCTCAATAGAGAGAAAAAAATCTTTGTATCATTTGTCATAGTCATAGATATAAATGCTAGAACAACGGTGATCCATAAGTTCTTTATCCGGATTAGATTCTTCCGTTCAATTTTTGTCTTGGTTCTTTTAGTACCTGAATTTGTAGTTTTTTCTTGTAAATTACTGTGCGAATTATTCGGAGATGGTAAGTTTATGGAGAAGTTATTTATTAAAATAATTTACTAATATATTACTGTTGTTGTTGTTGTTGTTGTCTTTATGAGAAGTACTTCTTTTTTCCCCTTTTTATGGACAACACGCTTGCTTAGATCGCGGAAAGCTTTGCTTAATTAGGTCAGTCCTTGTAACTAAGGTTGTGTTTGGATTGCATTTTTCGTGATTTTTCATGGAAAAATTACTGTAGCGATTTGATATATGTGAGGGAAAAAGGTAATAGGAAAATGTGATCACGGAAAACGACATAATTTTTCGACAGAAACCGGCAATCCAAACAAGGCCTAAATTTTTTATGGAATAGAGGCTAGCTAAAGAGCAAGGATTGAGGTAGTTACAGTGTATCTGAAGGCAAAATTTTTTGTTTGTCTTTTCGATTAAGTATTCTTACATTAACTGTATAAAATTTGAATTTAAACTCTAAAATTTGCATTTGCGATGTGTATGTATATATGTACAGTTGTTAGTGTATATATTATCAGAGTAAATATTAATTAATCTTTTTATTTTTTTTTCACTTCTTTGATCGATCCTTGCTTAGCTCCCGTTGTGTCTGATATAGTAAGATAAGAAGCTCTAATAGGCTGCATGAATGCACCTTTAAACTCTTACCATTTTTTTATAACTCAGGGATTGTCATTGTTGAGGAGTGAACGAAGATGTTAAATAATTTCAATTGAAACGAAAGCAAACTTTTCAAAGATCCACACAATAATTCAAGCAGGAAAACCTGATCAACATACATGTATGAATTTGTCACAAGTTGTCTTTAATTTTGTCATACCTCAAGATTAATGAGCTAGCGGGGAAGGTATGTCTTATGTGGTACACAATGAAGGTCATTCAGAATGGGCAGCAAGTCCCCAAGTAGGGATGGTGGTGGGCTTAGGGTACCCTGCCTCGATTTTCAAAGATTCCATGTAGTACACTTAAATATTTTTTGCTTCATTATTGTAAGAAGACCCACGAATTTACCCAGCTCTGTCTTTCCCATACCTGTACATGCATGTTTCCTTGGTAATAGATACATCTATCCAGATCAAGATGTCTAGAGCTGTGGATTCATGGCATCCTAGGAGAATGGTATACTTAATTTGAACATGACGGTGCTCTTTCTCCTGAGTTTGGGACTCTAACCCCTTGAGTAATGATTCAATACCTAAGAAATTATAAGACTATGAAGAGTTTATTTCAGGTCTCAAGATTCTTCCCTAGGCAAAACCGGTTCTTGTGCTTCGCCTTTCACAAAGGTCCTTTGACTTTCAAGGCTTAGAATTAGTCTGAGTTTGACTTTGGGAATGGTCACTTAGAGACTTTAACATTTCGCTTACGGGTCCTTAATAATAAAATATGGTATCAATGTCCAGGTAAATTCATGTTGTCCATAGTGCACTACATTCTCAAATTAAACTTTCTTTTTTCTTTTTTGTGACCAGTAAGAGTATTGGATATTTGTATATACATACATTGAAATACGAAAATCTGTCATGTTTTGATTCATCTGTTTACCCTTTTTTTTTTTACCGAGAAAGACTACCTATATTAAACTACTGTAAGGGCAAAGGAGACTCCACCCAGCTACAAGAAAATTACTTATTAGTAAAAGCTGGAGCCCCGTGGGTAGCTCGATTGGGATTGATCGTCTGTAGTTACAGTAAGATTCCAAATTTGACCCTTACGTGTTACTATTATTGAGTATCTTTGGAACAAAACTTTGCCTAACTTGGGGGATTAGTCTCCAGACCTGAAAAAAAATTTAGTAAAAGCTGGAGAGAATATTTGAATGTAGAGCAAAGTCGTGCAACTTGCGGGGTGAAAGGATGACAATTTGACCTGTAGTAAACTCTGGTGTTTTTCTTTGTTGTCGCGTTTCCATTTCAGTGTTCACTGTGTTCATTTGCATGGCTGTGGTACATTCACCTGTCAAGATAGGATCCATATCTACTGCCACAGATACAGAACTTGGTTTTAAAAGACAAAAGCATAGGGCAATAAGTAGTTCTGTGTGACGAAAGCTATAGTGGTTCTGCTGGCTAGTGATGGTTGGGACAATGGCATCTTTTCAATGTCCCTGCCCTCTTAAAACAATAGACATGAATGTTGAGCATTGGATCCTGAGGCGTACCAATTTGTCTATGTAAGGCAATGTTTGGATTGCTATTTTTTAAAGTAAATTTTTACATTTTTATGAATATATTTTTAATTTTTTTTTATTTCACATATATTAAATTGGTATAACATATTTTTTTTATAAAAACTCTAAAAAGTAAAATCCAAACGGGACCTAAAGTTTCACAAATTGGTGAATACATGCCTATACATGCATGCGCCAATTTATGTAGGAAAAATAGCAATATAATAAAAAGTGGTACAGAGAGTGGCACAGGGTGTGGGACAGAAGATCCGTTGTGGACCAATAATGGTGCGGGAATGAGCATTCAGAACAATATTGACAAATTTCAATCATAAAATTTTCAACAGCAATTGATGATAAATTCTTTTTTTCTAGTACAAGTGAGAGGTGTTCGAGACCTCTTACCTATATTCCCTCTCACGTATTCATTAATTCTTTGCACCAACATTTGGTCTAAGCCATTAGTCCTTGAATATCATGACAAAACACCCAAGTCTGGCAAAAGTTGAAATGCTTGATTCGCTTAATTTTCAAAGTAGATGCTTGATTCGCTTCCATTCGTGATGATGAATTCATGCTTTATTCCTCATACGATTAAAAAGGTGAACTAGTAATATTCTCTGATGGAGATAAATATACACCTTATTCACATCCATTTTGAATGGATTTGATTTTAGAATTTACTTAGTCAAAAACTCTATATTACCTCACCGATTTATGAACACACCTCTTCCTTTTTTCTTTCAAATACATTCATGCTTCATTGCAAGCACTTAGCGTGACGATTTTGGTGAAGTTTGAACTTTGAATCTTCGTAAACATAAAACATGGTTTGAGCAAATATTTATTGCTCATATTCGTAGATCAGAGTTAGATAACTTAAACAAGAAAGTAAAACTACAGTGCAAATTTTTAGCTTAGAAGAATATTGAAGGGTAAAATTGTTGAAAAATCAATGAATTAGACAAGTTATCAAGAAAATGGTCGGATGAAGCTTTGGCAAATTTTTCAAGAACATTTCGAGCCCAAATGTACTTTTCGCTCATTTAGCATGCATCTGATAAAGAGTTGTTACAGTCCTAAACGCTAAATGCATCAAATTAACAAGTCAAAAAAAATATTACACCACGCTACTATTTCTTCCAACCCTATCAGTTAAATTTCAAATAAAATTCAGCCACCTTTCTCTAGACGAGAACAAGCTTTGGATGTCACAGGCCCACAACCGTCGTCTTCCAAGAATTCCCCCGCGGCAGCCGGGTTTCACTCCGGAAGAAGATTGCCAAAGCCATAAATGCAAGGATTATAAGAATAGTATAGGAGACAAATATATGTCTTTCATGGTTTTCTTTTTTCCATTTTTTGTATGTTGAGTGAAATATGTATGCTGGTTGTTGCCATTCCTTCTCTCGTTCGCATCCTGTCCAAATCAATAATACTGTATGCATTCAAGAAGCCACGCCAAATATTTCAAATCGGCATTTCCTCCTTACAAGAGTTGTTCCATGTCGTCTTCTAGACATGAGCCAAGGGACAATATATGAATTAATTAGTTTTTGTTATATATGAATTAATTAGTTTTTGTCCACACTATATCTAATCAGACCTACCATTTTTCCCTATGAATACTGCAAAAGTTGAACTGTTGAAGTAACTCGTGAATACGAGTCTTACTATATTTTACCAGGATAGTAGAATCCTATTTCATGGTTTGTGGTTTTTTTTTCTTTCTTTTTACACCCTTTCTCCCCACGTCCTTCCCACCCCATGGTTTGTGATTCACATAACGCAGTATGGTCAATGTATTTTAACTTTTAATTCATCCGTTGCTGTTCTCAAAATTCATATGCAGAGCGAGAACTTGGAACTTTTGGATCCCCATTGTACAACAAAACGGAGGGCTTGATGAAATTATAGATTTCCAGTTAGAAGTTTTCGTATGTGCATGAAAACCATGGGTAAGCATTTTAAACACAAGTTATCTTAATTTGTATTGGAGAAATGTGTTGTAACAATTTTTGTCAAGAAGTCAAGAATTATCGCCATTGATATAGAGAGAGATATTATGCGGCAAATACTTAGAAATCGTTTGGATTGATATTTTCTGAAATTTTATAGGAAAATGTGTTGTAATAATTTGATGTATGTGAGTTAAAGGTAAAAATTTTTATCTTGTTTGAATTGTTATTTTTTCTCAAAAAAATTTTACTTTTAACTCCCATATATCAAATCCTTACAATACATTTTTCTATAAAAAATCTAAAAAAAATAACAATTCAAATGGACTCCGGGTATTTGCCACATAATATTTCTAGCTCATACACTGTACTGTTTCTGTATATGATGGTCAGTTGATAATGTCGAGAGACGGTGGTAATAATTAGGTAAAATGTTTAAATCACAAATTAGTTTAGCTGCTGCAAATACAAGGACATCCCACAAATCACCAGAACAATCTTTACTTCGAAACTCTAAAAGGTTTTTAATTCTGACACTTGTCTCTAAACCATATCGCTGTCGAGTAGCAGAAAACATCAGACAAATAGTAGAAGTTTTCAGCTGTACTAGATGAGTTAACCAACAAACGACTCAAGGCTTTGTTTCTGTGTTTTCTTTTCCCTTTTTCTTTTCTCAGCCAAGAAAGTACCAGCAGCTCTCAAAACCGAAATCAAATGGTACTAGTTAGCGGAATAAAATTGGATGAATAAAATCTACCGTTAACCAACTACTTTTTAGAGTAGCTGATCACTAAAAGAGTTTTAAAACTGTATTTGAATATAAGTTAAGAAATCTAATATCGTGACCTGCATTCTAAAAATCTAGAGTTTCAATATTTTTCAATATTTTTCCAACGGATGCGTAGCGTAGGCACTCATTAGGACTGCTCCTATGCCCTTGTCTGGATCGCCCCTCCCCATAGGGTCACCCCCTGGATTTCTCTCTTGGCCCTGTTGGATAACCCCTTACGTACAAAATCTAGAGTTTTAATGTTTCACCGGCAAGTGCATAGGCACCCGTTTGGACCACCCCTACACACTCGTTTGGACCGCCTCTCCCCATAGGGTCACCCCCGAATTCCCCTTTTGGCCTTGTTGGGTCATCTCCTACGCACTCGTCTGGACCGAATTCCCTCCTCGGATTTTCCTTTTGGCCCCGTTGAGTCATCCCCTACATATCCGTTTGGACCGGAGTCCTCCCTCCCCATAGGGATTCCCCCCTTGGCCTCGTTGGATCACCTCCCCCATAGGGTCACCCCCAAATTCTCCTCTTGGCTCCGTTGGATTACCCCGCGACGCACCCGTGTAGATCGGATTCCCCCCTCCCGATAGGGATTCCCCTCTTAGCCTTGTAGGATCACCTCCCTCCTCATAGGGTTTCCTGGGATGTTTCCCTCCCCATAGGGTCACCCCCGGATTCCCCCCTTGGCCTCCCATCGGATTTCCTGGAATGTTTCCCTCCACATAGGGTCACCCTCAATTCCCTCCTTGGCTCCGTTGGATCATCCCCTACACACCGGTCCGGATTGGATTCCCCCATCCCTATAGGGTCACCCCCCACCGATAGAGATTCTTCCTTGGCCCCGTTGGGTCACCTCCCTCTCCATAGGGTTTCTTGGAATATTTCGCCAGATGGTGTATAAACACTTGTTTGGATCGGTGATGATTCAGTCTTCTTGAAGGTCTATCGTATCTGACAAAAAATAAAAAATAAAATCTACCGTCATTTATTCTATGCTACAGTACTATGTATTGTCGTAAAATTTTTACTACATTTCGAATGTCCAGAAACCTCTCGCCCTTTACTTTTAACCCACGTAGCCGTTTAACTCAAAATCACTCGACACCTGTTGCCCAATGTGCCACCTTCTCAATTCTTCCAACACAAATTTTGATGCATCCCAGAAAAGGCACAGACCTTTTCAGTCTCAATATAATTTGTTAATTGGCAAGATCAGGCCATAAATTTTAAACAGCTTCAAAGAGGGAAATTTTTAGTTCTCTGCTGAAGTTTGATTCTCTGAGAAGGAAGCTAAGAAAAATATGGCACCTAAGACACGTTCAGGCAAGTTGTTTGGCACAGTGGTGACTAAAAAAGTTATAGAAGAAACCGTGCAAGTGTGATTTCTCCAAAGCCTACTGAATTGGAGACTAATTGTGAGAATAATGATGAGAGAGTAGTAGCGGTTGTTGCTTCATCCACGAAAGAGAATGAGAAAATTGAAGTTATCTCTTCACCTCTGAAAGAGCCTGTTCGGAGGACCATTGTTGTTGAAGACAGAGCAAAAGGAGCAGAACAAGAAGAGCAGCAGCCAGCTCAGGAGCAGCAGCAAAAGGGTCAAGAAGCTGTCCCTAAAGACCTAGAAGAGCAGGAAAAGGCCCATGAAGCTGTCCCGAAGGGCCAAGAAAAGCAGCAAGGAGATGATCAAGATGAAACTCAACAAGCCTCAGAGCCTGAGACTCCTCCCACCCCACCACCATATTATGAAGCAGCGCCTAACATAGAGCAGCAAAGGGATGATCAAGAACGTCAGCCAAGGCAGGAAGATGTAGGTGTCGGTGAAGAAGAGCTGCAGGAGGATGAACAACAAGAGTTACTGAAGGAAGATGTTGATGTAGGTGAAGAAGAGCTGCAGGAGGATGATAAAGATGTAGATGAACAAGAGCTGCAGAAGGAAGAAGTAGGTGTAGGTGAAGAAGAGCTGCAGATGGAAGATGAAGAAGCAGATGTAGATAAAGATGCAGTAGAGCTGCAGAAGATAGATAAAGATGTAGATGAAGGAGAGGAAGAGAAGAGAGACAGACAAGAAGAAATATTTGTATCAGCCTCAGAATCAGAGATCACCACTATTCCTACTCCACCACCACAATCTGAAGCCCCATCAAATAAGGAACAAGAGCAGCAGCAGCAAGGAGATGAAGAAGAAATGCAGCCAGATGTGGCTTTAGCTCCAACACCACCAGCAAGAGAGCGAACCAAGAAAAGGAAGACAAGCCCAGGTATAGAAGATAGTGCTAATGGGAAAAAGGAGAAGAAGGCTGCTGCTACCCAGAGGAGGAGGAAGAGAGCCAAAATGGGGAGTGATGGGGGTACTAGTGTGGGATACAAAAGACACGTGTTTAGGGTGATGAAGCAAGTTCATCCTGAATGTGCTATATCATCAAAGGCTATGACCATTGTTAATAATCTGATGAGTGACATGTTTGAGAGGATTGCTGAGGAGGCTTCAAGGCTTTCTAGGTACAGTGGGAAGAGGACCCTCTCATCATGGGAAATCCAGGATGCTGTGAAGTTGGTTTTGCCTGGTGAACTTGGGAAGCATGCAATTGCTGAGGGTTCTAAGGCTGTTAGAACTTATGCCTCCAGTGTCAGTGGGCAGTCCAAGAAATCAAAGTCCTAGGGCCAACTAGTTAGTTGCATTTTCCACATTAAATTGCCTTAGTTTGTGTTTAATTTGAATTCTAGGAGGATTTATAGTTATGTAAATTAGGTTAGGATCTGACAAGGGATACATGTACAACATGCAATGTGCCTTTTTTTGCTGTCATCTGAAGCATGTTATATTGCCAAATTTTGTGAACATGAAGCATGTTACATGCAATCTGGCTGTTGCCCGTTGGTTCGCTGGATGCAATATGAAGTTTTAGTTTATGCATTCTGTTGATTTGGTTTATGGTTTATAGCCTACTGCTGACAAAATGGGAATGATATTTATACTCCTTAAAAAACCCTCAAGCACTCTTTTCCCAATCCAAGTTTAAGGAGTGCCTGAAATTTCTTTTAGCTGTGCTCCCATCCCCGGTCGAATTCGTTCGAATTCATTGACAGAGGTCAGCCAGAGTAGACATCCGGTTCGAGCCCGAAAACTCAGGTTTATGCATTTGTTGATTTGGTTTATACCCTACTGTGTTGCCATGTTAAGAATGGGAAAGACATTAATTTTCTTCTTCATAAAAAAACCTCTAGCATTCTTTTCCCAAGTTTAAGTTTTTTTTAGGAGTGTTAATATCATTTTCCAAGAAATCTATATTCATGTCTTATGCAAGTTTACAAGTAGAGTTTTCTGTTTGCAGCCTCGCCGGTGGGGACATTCTGCATATGCGTTGATATCTCATTAGTATTTCTCACGACTTTGGTGCTGTGGGAAGTATTGATCTACAAATTTAGTCATTTTCAGACTTCAGCTGAAGTTATTTGGTCAAGACACGTACTACTGATAATATAGAATGAGCTTTCCTTCAAGAACAAATTGCATTTTTTTTTTTTTTGGTTTGCAGCCTGCAGGATTTTAGGGTTATTCCAATTGCAAAAATTTGAGTATTCCCAATTCTACAACTTATCCGGACTAACGTCCATTAAAAATTTGAAACCCATAATTTGAAACCCGGAATAACTTGTCTTGCAAAAAGTAATGAACAGGAATTCATAAATTAAGAATAAAAAAAAAGAGAGACAAAACCATGAAATGCGAGGAAATAAGTTATTTCTATAATAGCAAGAAAAGAGCGAGGAAATAATGGCGGACGTGCAAAATGGCAAGAAAAGAAAAGAGCGAGGAAATAAGTTATTTCCATAATTGGGCCGCTCAAAGACAAAACCACGAAATGCACGTATTGCTGTTCGTCGCATTAGAAACTGGTACATGTGGAAATACCGAAGGCCCAAATAGAGTCTCACTAATCCTGTTTATTTTTCTGCCTTCAGCTTATTTTTTATGTCACATAATTTGATCTATAGTCTCTCGCAATCACAAAATAAATTTTTTCATTTATCACATTTTACAAAATGTATTTCATTCCTCACATTTCACATAATATATTTTTTTATCCTTTATTGATCATATGTACGAATAACTCTTTTTTTTAACCCGTATATATATGTCTATTTAATTTCATATAAACTATACGAATACACGATACATCACTATTTGATTTCACCCGAACAAGCTAATTATAGTTGTAGGTGAAATCAAATAGAGATATATTACATGTTATTCGTACGGTTCAAATGAAATCAAATAGATATATACACAGATTTTAAAAAAAGAGTTATTCATGCACATGATCAATGAGAGATGAAAAAATTTATTTTATAAAATGTGAGAGATGGAAGAATTTATTTTGTCAAATGTGTTGAACGAAAAAAATTCATTATATGAAATGTGAGGGACGAAAAAACTGGTACGTGCGGAATTACTAAAGGCCCAAATAGAGTGTCGCTACTACTGTTTATTTTTCTACCTTACAGCTTATTTTTTGTCTCACTAATTGATCTCACTAATAGCGTAGTGCCTGTATAAGACTTGTTTTTTGATTGATTATTTTAACTGGTTATAGATTCTGTTGAGTTTTTTCGACGTTTTTTGTTGCTTTTATATTCTGATTATAGATTTTTTTAATGACCAAAAAAGTAAAAATTTATAATCGCTTAGAGTAGTTTGTACTGATTCTTCTGATTCTC
The DNA here is from genome assembly GCF_036785885.1 of Coffea arabica. Taxonomy (NCBI): domain Eukaryota; kingdom Viridiplantae; phylum Streptophyta; class Magnoliopsida; order Gentianales; family Rubiaceae; genus Coffea; species Coffea arabica. The sequence goes on from NC_092311.1 coordinate 45,908,358, forward strand.
CATAATCAGTTATTTTGTAAAATTTGAAGCAACTGAGAACAATGCCATAATGATTTCTTTAAAACTTTGTGATGAATCATGACTCGTAAATGAACTTCCCAACTAAATTATTGAGATCTTAAAACCGTTCATCTTTCCTCAACCACTTTTCCTTTATTTCCCTTCCTTATATCAACTAGTAACAATTTCGAAACAACGAACATTTTGCCAAGAAATATACGCTTGGGGTTCCCCTAACTGAACGTATTACAAATGCAGTCGTTATCATGTTCATAACTAGGTTCATGTGCCATATGACTTCAGCGTTCAGAAGAAAGCATACGGTATCCTGCAGGAATTTTCAGCCCACAAACACCTTGGGTATGATGATGACAGTGATGGGTCATCCTGCGGACGGTTTCGAAGAATACGTATATCAGCAAAATCTGTAGATCAAATCCTGCAGGCGCCACCGCTAGCAATTAAGCAGTTGAGCCAGCTCTTGAATTGCTTCTTGCAATAGACGTTTCGTAGTTCTCAAGGCAATAGGCCAACATGAGCCCCCTTCGATTGCCCTTCCACTATGGCAATAGAAAAGAGATTATTTTGTTCAATAAATTTGCACAAATAGCAAACATTTAATTAAACATGACACGGATACGTATAAATCCGAAATTAATAGACACGACAAGTTTCAAAAATCAATACAAAGAACGATAAGATAAATTCTAATATATCTTCCATTCAGATGAATTATTGTAATCCCATAGACATATGCATGATCAAAATAGTTTGAAGAACCGTTAAAATTAGAGAAAAACAAACAAAAAACCTAGAGAATCAATAGTAAGCGAAATCAAAGGTAACAAATGAATTCAACCCAAGAGCCCATGAAAACAAAATAGAGTTAGTGAAATGCCTTCAACTATCAAAATAATTTTGCATGACAGTTCGACACAAGAGCGAGATAAAATTGCAAAACCCCTTTACAACAAGCTACGATGTGGAACTTTTCAGATAGAAAGAACGGAGAAAAAAAATAAGAAAGCAATATGTGAAACCATTAGCTTATTTATTTACAGTTTGGTCGCATGTCGTAGTCACAAAATTAATCAGTTTTCTTCACATAAATTGCCAAATCTGTGGCTACTCTATCTTTTAATCAGTGACTATTTCTCTTCATTTTCTTGATTCCGGAACAGTACTGGCCGCTTGGACAGTTGTACTTTCAGGGCATCAGACTCGCGTTCTTATCATCTTTGATTGTTCACATGTGCCTTGGCAGCTTGGCTTGCATACACGGCTGCTGGACCATTGCAACATCACATACACTCAAAATTGCTAATAATTTATCGATTGAATTTATTGCTTTAGAAAGTTCTTTGAAGAGTTTCTAATCCATGGACGATTAAAAAATAAATAAAGTTCATTTATGGAGTAAAAGTTCTTTAACCCCAAACCTGAAGTACCATTTTTCAGCAATTGACTAATCCATGGTAATTTAGGACTTGGATTGGTAAAATAAAAGTTATAAATAGGTTCCTCTTCATCTCTTTGCACATGTCTTTTGGCAAGTGAGTTTTTTGGGTGTTTGTCTAAAACTTTACTGTAACTTACTGTAGAAGTTTTTTAAAAAAATTTTGAAGTGTGTTTTTTCTGAATATTTTGAAGTGTATAGTTTAAAATTTTTGAGAAGTTTTTTGAGGTTACTGTAGGTAAAGTTTTTTAAAAAACTTGTAGCAGATAAACTTAGCAAAAAACTTATCTGCCAAACAAGGCCATATAATCTTTGTCTAGCCTGGCAAAATAGACAAACAAATGCAAGAATAACAACGTGTAGTTAAACGCTTCATTTATCTGCGGAGTTAGAAGCGAATATGAACAGTGAATAAAGCACACGTGGTGTAGAAGTTCAAATTCCAATTTTTCCTCCTCCTTGATTAAGCAACAATGGCCGCCTTCTTTCGACATGAATTCTAGTGGTAAGCCTATTTTGTCAAGTTTATATGTTACTATGAGATAAGGAAAAATATTATTTACATTCCCGTTTTTGTTAATCACATTTTGACTATCATTTTAATCATATAATTTTTATTTATTAGGCTAGATAATAAAACTTAATCACACGCTCGTTATCATTTTAATCGTATAATTTTTATTCATTAGATTATATAATAAAACAAATGGTGGGAGTGCAAATAACAAAAATAATGAAGTGTAAATTTGTTTTGGACAAGAAAATTGCGTTGTTTTCTTTCATGTTGCTATCAAAACAGCTAGCTATTCATAACGGTGACAATTCCTATCACAATTACAGAATATATCTCATCCAAATCAAATTTTTCTTGCAATTTTAGTTGCAAAAGCCAGTTTGCACTTGCTAACGAAGACATAGTACTATCTTGTCCGAATCAAAATTTTCTTCCAACAGACAATTTTCACTCCGTAGAGAACCAACGACTTTTCCCACATCGGTCCCCTTAGATAACTTCCTTACCTCTTTGGTAGAAAGAGAACCAACGACTTTTCGAAGTTCATTCATATAAATAAAAATAAAAGAAATACGTACTAGTTTGTGAAAGGTTGGCCAAAACATTCAAGTAGACTCCTTGGTACTACGTAGGAAGACAAGAAACAAGAAATCATGGACAACTCTTGCCCCTCTTTTTCCTTCCTCCCACGTAGTATATATAACTGCTAATTCACCCCACTCCATTACGAACAAAAGATTTTACTATCATCTTAAAAAACCCCAAAACCTGGAGCCGGTGATCCGCTAACTGCTGCTGCTGCTGCTGCTGCTGCTAGTTTTGTCCAAACCTCAAAAGACGCCACTTCTCTCTGCACATATACACAACATTCAAGTAAGATCAAGACATATTTGATATAGCTAATAGCCTCCACGCCCCCACCCCTTGTTTGTAGGCCCCATGCATGCATCCGCCAAACCCTTCATCTTCCCTCTCCCTCCTCTCTAGCTCACATCAAAATCAAATTAAGTACTCCAAGATTTTTTTATTTTTTGTCCTACTACCCTCTCATACTAAAAACTCAAGAAAGAATCTTTCACTGAAACTCATAAACCCACCCACCCTTATCCCATCCTCTCCATCCTTATCTTTCACTTGTCACTCTTTTCCGAAAAATCCCATCTTCCATTTCACCAGGTACTTCACAAAAACCATAAGAAAAACAAGGAGGACTGTTTTTTTTCGTTTATCACAACATGAAGAAAACTAGTCCGGATATTACTCGGAACGGAAGAATACTACTGCAGCAAGTTCCTGCAGTAGCATCAGGAGGTTTACAAGGCTCTGACTTATCACCAGACCCCATCTTCGAACCCATAAACGGCTCTCCTTCAGAAGCAACAAGTGTTAAAAGAAATCCCAGGCACCCCACTACACCGTTCGACTCATCAATGGCCTTAACAATCTTAGTCCTCCTAACAGCGCTCTTCTTCATGGGCTTCTTCTCAATCTACATCCGCCGTTTTGCTGAAGAAGACTCCACCGACATCAGCCGCCGCCGGAGACACCCTCCGCGGTTGCGTGATGGCCATAATCAGAAGAACGCTGGCGTGGATCCTGCCACCGTCAAGTCATTGCCACTTGTTTCTTACCGTGGGGGCACGAAGCAGCTGATCACGGATTGTCCAATCTGCTTGAGTGAATTCGAGGAGACGGAAATTGTTAAATTAATCCCGCATTGTGCGCACGTGTTCCACCCCGAGTGCATCGACACGTGGCTGGCTTCACACTTGTCATGTCCACTGTGCAGGTCGACTCAGTTACTTAAGGTGGTCGATGATCATCAGGAGGTTCGATTGGATGTGGAGGAGGAAGAGAGTGGTAATGGCGGGGGTGAGCTGGGGGGAAGATCAACGGTTGATGATTGTGACACGTGTAGTAATCCTGGAATGAGAAGGGTCTGTAGTTGCACGAGCGTGGGAGATCGACTTGTTTTGCACAGAAGCATGAGTTTTTGATGATGATGATGTAAAAGGTAGATATTATAGATAGACACATCGGAAAGGAGGAAATAGAGAAAAAGGAGGGCTCTTCTTTTTTGGTTGCTAGGGGGGGTGGGGGAGGAGGGAATAAAATAAAATAGGCTATTCTTTTGTAAATTTCTTGTATAACACTCAAAAATGACTTCATTAATTGCGTATCAAAGGGTTCTTAGTTATTTTATTTTTGTTATAGTAGCGTTGTGCGGTGAATTCTGGATAGAGCCTCCAATTCTACAGAAATCTGATTTGATTGATTGCCTAATGGTGTGCTATGGTAGCTGCTAGACTCAATTATTCCTTCCAGTCTCAGTAGCATTTAATTTTGAGGGTAATTTTTTGTTGAACAACATCAATTCGTCCCTAGTTTCATTCATACTACTAATCTAGTACTAGTATATTATTTCTAACATGAACAAGTGTGGCATTTGTACTTTTCTATCTTGTCTTGTGAACTTTAAAGTGTGATTAAGTTGGAATTTTTTTTTTTTTACCCATACTTCGGTTTTACAAGATGACCGAGATTGGATTTGCTAGTCGAGTCAAATGGGAATGGACCTTTTCCTTTTGAGCAACATACGTAAACAGTAAAATCGCAGATCCAAACGAAGGCCAGTAACCACCATTAAATCATTTGAGACTTAGAGGGTGGGAGGCAAAGGTTTCTGAGGTGCATTCAAACCTGCCTTCCACCAATTATCACATTAAATGGTTTCTTAGAGATTTAGTCTCTATCGGTCCACCTGATTCAGTTGAATCCTCCTTAGATTAGAATAATGTAGAATATTATAGATAAAGTGACGATTGATAAAAAAAAAAAAAAAAAACCTTTACAGTTAGTTGGGAAGAAAATGTAGTGAAAGCTAAAGTTGTTCAGTATAAAAGAAGATCAGCTCTTAACCAATTGTTCCTCAAATTCAGGTGCTCATTTTCAACCACTTGAAACAGACCGTACAACAAGACAATTCCATTCACCAAACAATGGAAAGGAAAAGGCATGAATTGGGGTAACCATTACACTCAGGCATGTTCAAGACGCAACTAACAAGATAATTGAGGAAATGAAAAGGTATCCACAGCCCACAAGATTCTGTTATTAGATGCAAACGTCATACCAATCCTCTTGATATTTACACAAACTGTGTTCCAAGTTATCTGAATCAGAAGCCTAATCTTGGTTAAAAAGAAAAGCTAGTTTTTCCGGTTATGGAGCTCTACTATTCTGGTGGTTATCAACAACCAGAATGTAAAATATTCTGTACTCAAAGGTTCCTGAAAACAGAACAAAATGATGGCCATCTTCATTCAAACAAATAAATAATTCAATTACACAGAGCAAACCAGAGTTTTGGTCTCTGGGGTGTTAGAATACTGGTACAATGTAAACCATTCAGCAATAGTCATCAGAAAACAGTCTCCATGAATCTACAGCTGCATGAGGGTGGAGGATCCAGGTTTCTGCTTTTACTGCTATGACCAAGACTAATAAAACTGCTGCTGAATGTTGTACGATCTGGGGTTCTCAATGAGATCATTAACTTGGAAGTCAAGTCAGGCTTCTTTTCAGCAACTACTTTGGGACAGGCCACCTATTTCAAGCATCAAAATAACTTAATACTGATAAAGCCATCACAAAAACTCAATGACTTTCCTCCCTAGAAACTAGTTGGCTGGTGTATCAACTGGATCGAAGTCCACCTTTGGGGGTAACATCTACCTGAAATAATGACAAACAAGTTGTTCTTGCTTATTTTTAGTTTGTACAATGACAGGGTACAAAATACATCTTCAGTCATCTGCTAAACAAACTAAAAGAAGGAAAAAGTTATAGACTTGCTATATATGGGATTGATGATTTACCTGGTGAGACTACAAGAAGAAGAAAATTGAAAAGTCTACAGCTTGTTGGCATTATGTCCTATTTCAATTTGCATTCTATTTATTCTTGAGATTTTTTTTTTCTTCGGTTTTCCATTTATTTGGCACTCCTTCCATTACTGGACAGAATATGCTCGGACCATCTCAATCACCGGTGCCTGGCACATTGGACACTTCTCTTTTCCCTGGACCAATTTCTCTGCACATCTTGAACATGTGCACATGTGTCCGCACCTATATGGATGGATTCAGTAAGCAAAGAAGTGTCAGGATGCAAAAGGAAAAATACAGTTCCTATCTTTGTCAGAAGATCATCCTAGATGAAATTATACAAATACTAATTTGGAGGTTAATTTGAATAGATGCTGCAATAACACCCAGAGATCATGGTGGGTCACCTGTACAGCAAGGAATCAATGTTTTGTTCACAACACATGCAGCAAATTCCTTTCCTCACAAAATCCCATTTGGAATCATCCTTATGTTGTGCATCCTTGCAAGTATCTACTTCCACGTAATGAAATCAGCAACGTTGAACCACATTTGTCATATAAAGAGAAGGTAAAGGAATAAACTAAAAACTCAGGACACTTGATAGCAAGAGACACCACACACACTCTGATGTTACCATTAATGATCTCTAACCTAAATCCTTTACCTGCTGAAACAGCTGACCTATTCAAAGCTGCAGAAACTTCTTGCCGAACTGAGCGTTGCAGTTCAAGTTGCATATCCATGCATGCCTCTAGCATCCTCTGCATATTGTCCATGCGCTGTTGAAGCCTAACCATGTCAAGCCTCAATTCATTAATGATCTCCCACTCCTGCTGTACACGGGCAAAAATAGGTTCAAGTTAGACCAAGCTGATTCCAGGGCAAGTTAAATCTTCAGTGTTAGCACCCCATAAATGTCGGCATTCAGTACATCTTTTCCATGTCTTAAGAACTAACTTTGTGATATAAAAAATGTTATTAAGGCTAGATGTGCACACATGCATGTGAATGGTAATAAACTGGAAAAATGTACAAGATCAAGCCAAAAGCATTCTGTACATGAGTACTGGCTGATATGACAACCGCAACGGATGAAAAAAATGACATCAAGTGCATACAATTCACATAATAGATCAATATGATATCCACAAGAGTTCAGTTACTAAACAAATGGACCTTGTAACTCTAAGTTGACAAGTTTAAGAACCAAGCAGAGGGATGCGTGCGCTCACAATTCCTAACTGATGATGAGGGCTGTTGTGAGACCAATTTAGTCTATGCAAATCCCGATCCCAGACTGGCTGAGAGGCTGTGTCCGATGCTGAGGTTCTATCAACACCACCTGATAATACACCATCCTGTACCTGATCATCATTCTGCTGTTCCTGATCTTGCTCAATGAAGGCAGGTGAAGATGATGCTCCATCTGCCTCCCAGTCCATAGAAGCATTGCCTTGACGTTCCACGTATGACTGTATCAGCTGGTCAAGGCTTGCTCTGAAACCGCTCCGAAGAAGACTAGAGACACGTCTCCTGAATCAGAAGTAAACAGATAAATACGAAAGAACCCTTTAAGAATCCATCACTTTGAAGAATTTTCCTAAATGTCAATGAGACTCTCACCTGCTAAGAAGTTCTCTTAGCTCCATACTGTAAACATTATCATCCTCTGGAAAATAAAATGCATCAACCCTGCCACTAGAACCACCGACTCCCTGCCCTGAAGGCACATCTAACCAACTATCTATAGCCTCTTGTAAACCATCATCATGCCAATCTTCATTTGGTTCTTGAGTATTATGGTGATCTCTAAAATCATTATCTGGTCTTTCCTGATCCCACTGATGGGCAATGTTTTCTTCCCACGTTTCAGTAAGCCCTTCTTCATTACCATGTGCCCATTCATCGGCTTCAGTACTGGTTGGTTGTTGCCATTCAATTTGTTCATGATCCAAAAACAATTCCTGCTCCTCTTCAACTTGAGCTGAAGTTTCTTGCCAATTGGAATCTTCAGCTGCATTGGGCTCCCTATCTTCCACTTGACCAGTTATCTCGCGTACATCACTTGCCCCACTGTTTGGTGCATTTTGTTCTTGAACAATTTCATCAGTATCTACCAAATAATCATGCACACTGGTTTCAATCTCTGAAGTTTCACTTAGCAATGGATTAGCTTGGACATCAGTCCTCAAGTTCCCAGAAACATCATTCTCCCCGCCTTGTTCCCTAGGCATGTAGTCAACATTGTTTAACAACTCTTGTCCTTCATCACCATGTCCTTCAGCTTCTTCGATAACAGAATGCTGCTGATTTATGTAACCAATAGAGGGAAAATCATTCCTCTCACTTTCCTCATCAGACGGCTCAAAGAGATCATAGATGTCCTCTAGCACCTCTTGCTCCTCATCTGATTCTAATTGACCATTTCTAGTATGGACCTCACTAGAAGAAGCATATTCAGACTGATGATTGTTTGATGAACCACGAACAGAGTTGTCCAATCTGGACAGAAACCCTTCTCTGTTTCACAGACATGAGGTTAAGGTCTTTATAACTTATAACTGAAATTGGCTAAACTTCCTTGGAAGTAATTACAAGAAATATCTAGGCTACAAAGAAAACTCAGTACAACTTTCCATAACCATGCTAGATTTTTTCCACTTAAATATAGGACTTGACAAGTCAAATAGCAGCATATTCCAAAGTTTGTGACAAAATCGAAAAAAGGAAAAAAAAAAAAAAAAGAAATAATGCTAGATACTGCTCAACAACTAAATAGTGGTAGAAAAGTAAGTCAGGGGATTATAGAATTTGGAATTGGACTAGATTTTTGTGTCAAATTTCTAAATTTATCTTAGGTTGATGAATAAGCTTCATTTCAGCTGAACGCTCAATGTCTCCAATGGCAATATCTTTATGGTGGGTAACGTAACATGAACCACACTTTGGGGTTCTTCATGAACAACATGTGTGTAGGAGAATAAAATTTGACAGTGTCTCTTGTTGCTGGTTAACTTTGGTGTTGAAAAAAAGCAGTAAACAACCAAATTTTTTTCCAGAGGAACAAAGGGCAGGCTGATTAAAAGATCACACCAACTGCATCTACCAAAGGAGAGGAAATTACATTTTGAAATCCCAGGAAACAGGAAGATAACAATACATAAAGCATCAAGAACAGCAAGAACAGGTAAGTAAACTATTGTTAGCTAATACACAAAAGATGCACTGACAAGAGCAGGAATGTGACAAAGTAAGTTCCTTACTTATATACTTGTTTGAAGTCCAATTACCTTAAATCAGAAACAGTATTTCTCTGCCTCAACAAACCCAGTTCACTTGCTGCTCTGGAAGTCTGTCTTTCATCACGAATCGTGCTTTCATTTCTCAAGAACCTGCCCCTGAGCAATGACTGCAAAAGTTTACTATTATTAGCACAGGCAAAGCTGAATAGTCATTTTGTCTAAATCATCTTTCTGGTGTTATGAACAGTTCCTCCTACATATTATCTAATGAAGGACCTCAATCACATTAATAGTTCAGTTGTAAGAATTAAATCAATGGAAGTCCTCAAAGTGACACTTAACCTGAATACGACTGCGATGAGTAAAGCTAGATACAGGCCTATGATCCAACAATTCTTCAATTTCTCTTTTCCGTTCACTCTGTGCTCGGGCAAGCAAATCAAGAAGAGCCTGCCTGCCACATAACCTTCGGATGGCCTTTCGCTCACAAATTTCACCATGATTTACCAGCAAGCCATCACGCACTAGCTCAATCTGAGGACCAATTTCAGAAGCTCCTTCATCCGTAGGAGAATCATAATTGCCTCTCTGTTGGCAGTTCACTTGCACCCACTCCATAATGATTCTTACCCTTTCGCGCTCATTTTCACCCAGCCACTGTGCCCTTGAATGATTATTTATATGTGAACCATTGGGTGGATGGCTCTTTGCACCGCTGTTCATCCATTCACGGAATATTTGTCTTACACGTTCCCGTTCTACTTCTCCAAGATCAGCTGACTGCTCTGATACGAGACTATTGCTGTCATCATGCTCATTTTCAGAACCAATATGGCTCTGTGAACAAGTGCCATATTCATTCTGAACATAACTGGCCTCCAAGCTCTCATTGCCATTAATGCTTTCTGGCCCGTCTGACAGAAAGGTACTCACAGAGTCAGTATTTGACCGGTCACTCCTTTGGTGCTGAATCCTCTCTCCAAGTCTCGCATTGGGATGATTCACCACATGCTCACCCTCAAGCTCCCGCCACATTTGCAGGAGAGAGGATGCCCGGGTGCTCTGCCTGCTTTGTTCACCCCATTGCCTTGACTGTGAAGAATGAGACTCCCTAAGAAATGAAGAATCAAACACAGAAACATTGTGTAAATCTGCAACAGCCATTGTACGGTCACAAATCAGAAATTTCAATTCTCAACCATGATAGTCATCACCCTGGATCTAAGACACCAGCCATCTTCTCATAATGCTTCAAAAAATTGTCTTGTTATCACAAGAACTCTCTTGAAACTTTGTACTCATCAATCGCCATCATCACCACAGTAGAAATGACAAGTTCAACTGATGCAAAAACAGAGGAACTTCAATACCTGCAAAAACTCATCACAGTTAAATCAAAAATCAAAACATTTTTGAATTATAGTAAAACAAGTTAGACTAACATCAGTACCTCCATCCCTTCTAACAAGTAACTTAAAGATATGATTTCCGGAAGAGAGAGAAAATTTCATCTGCATACAGATCCTTCTTTTTCTTTGAAAAGCAAATCCCACCACCAAAAGGAAAAAGCAAAACCTCTAACCATTGAACCATTCAAAATTGGAAAGGAAGAAAACATAACCTTGACCCGACAAGACTCACTGTTTCCATCAGAAAACCACTCTATCCATCAGAATAAATCCATATTTTAACTCAAAACTTGGATTAAAGAACAGAGGAAAAAATCATGCCCGTGAACATACATGACATGTTAACAATTGACGACATACTCCATTAATATCTCATCTCAGGAATCTAAACTTAAAGAACACTCAAGCCCATTTGCATTTAGATCAAAGCGAATCAGATAAATGCACTAATCAATTACTGAAACAAAAAGAAATAACCTTAAAAGATCGTTAAAAAAATTAAAAGACAAGAGCACATTATTCTTTTGTACGCAAGACTAAAAACAAGCTCACCTTTTTCTTTCTTTGCAGCTGGTGAAACCCCAGCTCAATGCTTTAACAAAAGGGTCACACGAATCAACCCTTGATGGCCAAAACAGTTACTTATAAGCAATTGTGAGCATTTCTTCTCTTGAGAGAAATGAGGCGGTGGGTTGGGGGAGAGAGGGAGGTGGGATTTATGAAAATAATAAATGAGGGCACGTCACCGTTCTTTTGATGAAATCTAAGTGGTAATTTCTGAAAAGATCCCTCACGTTTGCATTTATTCTTTTTCCATCCGTTATATTTGGCATGATAGATTTTGGCTCCGAACATATACAACATATAACGATTTGCCCCACACCATTTTTATGAAAATCCTTGTCCGCACATCTAGTAATATTATTAATCTATTAGTAAACCAAGAGAAAAATTAGAACGGTATACGACTTTTTCTACATTAGTAAAGTGATTATACTTTTGGTAGAAAATATAGAAGAAAAGTTATATACTAATATATGATAACTGAATGTTTTTTCTTTTTAAGAAAAAGATTTCAATTGTAATATTTGTACAATTTATTTAGTAGTATGTCGTATATATGAATGCCATCTTTTCAAGCAAACAAATTTTTAGTATTACAAGACTTAGAATCGCATGACAAAACTAATTATTGAATCAAATTTAAAGGTGCAAAATAATGAATTCAACTTATAAAGTTTATTGAAGTCAAATATGACATCGAAGATATGTACTTATGCACAATACTAGAAGATTTTTGCTCGAAGAATAAAAGTACTAATGCAATACACTTACAGAGAAGGAAATAAGTAGGACAAATGAAAAAGTTAAATCCACTTACAGAGGAGGAAATAAGTATGACAAATGAAAAAATTAAATCCAATAACACGTGGAGTCGTGAACCTAATATTTGTTGGATTATCTCCTTATCTTTCAACTGATTGTTGTTACCAAATACATCTCATTTAAATTTTTTTTTTTAAATATTTTATTCTCTTTCTACCAGGAAAAACAAAAGAAAATGAAAGTACTATGTGATGACATGAGGGAACTGAAATGCATCTTTTTAAATGTCAAGGCCAAGAAGGTAAAACTACAAACATGAGAGACTATTGCTGCAAATTTCCCAAAGAAGTGTCCAAGTCTTGCCCGGTAATTTTGCCTTAACTCTAACGTTAAAACTTTTGTTGTCGTCCAATAAGGTGGTTTAGACAGGGGATGACGCGTGTTAATTGTCGTTTTCACTCAACGAGATTATGAAACTTCCTGCCCCAAACAACGAGAGTCTTGAATTTAACGGTAAGTTGAGGGGCGAGGCGGTAGCTACAGTTCAGTGACCTCCCACGCTGTCGTTTTAATGCGGTAGGTGAAATTGTATGACACTCGAAGAAGAAGGGACTTGGAAGGCCTGTTTGGCCGAATGGCTTTATAAATTCTTTTTGTTTTCAGGCATTTAGATGTATTCAGCAATGAATGATCATTTTCCTTTTCTTTTTTTTTTTTGGTCTGTTGGTGATTATTAGTGGTATTTGGAGTATTGTATTTTGGATGTTTCTAGACAACTGTAGTAGAACAACAGGGACTTTATAGTGAAATTATGATAGCCATGAGATTGACAGAGATTTTTTGCTGCTAAATCATCCAATCTTAGGCCTTATTTGGAATGCAATTTTTCTTCAAACAAAATTTTATGATTTTCATGAACACATTTTGTAATTATCTTTTTAGATCACATACATTAAATTATTACGATACAACTTTTCACAAAAATTTCAAAAAATAGCAATCCAAACGAGCTCTGTTGGCCTTGTTTGGATTGCTATTTAAAAGAAAAAATTACGTTTTTCGTAATTACATTTTTTAACTAACTTTTTACCTTACACACATTAAATCAATATAATATATTTCTCTATAAAAAAATTCAGAAAATAGCAATCCAAACGGGCTTGGACCTCCTACACTAAAGTCTTTGGCTAATTTTTTTTTTTTCTATTTTTGAGCTTAGGTTTATGCAAAGTTATTAGCCTCCTAGTTATTAATCCTATAATAAGTATATTAGGAAATTCACGTAGCTATCATCTTCATCATGATACCGTCCACAGGCATTTGAAAATTGTACCTTTTCCTATTAACGGCTAGGACGCATGTAACCTAAAAGCAACAGCCATTATTGACATCTATGCTCTGGGACTCAAAGCCGGTTGTAATTTATTAGGTTGTTAATACACACATCTAAACACCTTTTTCCACTTACAATTCAAAATGGTTAGCAATTGATTAAGTGATTAACTCCATGTAATGTTCTAATCTCTGAGGACTTCTAATCATGCACGAGTCACATGAACAAGACCAAATTTTCCTTAAAACAATGATCAAGAAAGTAGGAGGAGTCATTTGTTGTGATCTGCGCTGCATGTTCATTTCATCATATGACTTGGGAAAACAATCCGTTGACTAAAGATGAAGCACTAAATATCAATCTGGTCATGACCCTCTCTATTCTATACGTAGTATAATTGGATGAAAGAATTTTAAGGGGCACTGTCCCTTCAATCAACGACACATTGCTCCTTATCTAAAGGGTGTTAAAGTTATAGACAGCCACAGTCCCACAACTTAAATAGGAGAAGGCTCGTACCTAATCCATACTAATGCTATTGAGAAGTGTGATGCCCTATATTTGGGGCACAATTAACTGCCTTAATGGGCATAATTGCATGACTCAAGGTTTGTTTTACAGCCCTAAAAAAATACTTAATGTTAGTCAATGTTTGTTTGCGCTTGTTCGTTCTAATTTTGCCTTCGTGTATGTGATTTTGTTTGAAACTCGTGCTTTTTTCCATGGAATCATGTTCCAATTGTCTGTGGTCACATGGACAACATCTCAAGGAAGAACGAGGTGATGGCGTCACTGTAATGGTTAGCCTGTTTATAGTTTTCTTTCATATCCACAGTCATCAATAAATTGTACTTTACCATCAAATATCTCTCCTTCAATTTTTCGAGCAAATTATCCGGATGGCCACTGAACTTTTAAAATCGTCGAGTTTTGATCACTGAATTATTAAAAGTCTGATTTTGGTCACTGAACTATCTAAAATCTAGATTTTGGATCATTTCGTTAGATTTGATCGCTAACTATGCCAGATCTGAGTTTCCCGCACGATTCACGAGACAAAAGAAAGGGGCATAGTTAATGAATAAAATTTGATGAAATGACCTGAAATTTAAATTCCAAATAATTCAGTGATCAAAATCAACCTTTTAATAGCTTAGTGATCAAAACTCGAAGATTTCAAAAGTTTAGTGACCATCCTGATAATTTGCTCTAATTTTTTTACGCCTATGGTTGAGCTGAATCATATAGTTACCCCAAGTTTCCCTTTTTGTGGCCACTTTCAAAGGACGACTAACTCGTTAGAGAATTACTTATTCACGTGAGATGTAACAAATTCTTGTGAAATTTGTCTGACTGGTTTTTCTCTTGCATGATAAGACTTGACAATATCAAGAACTTTAAACAAATATCTTTGACATGATTGTTTTGGAGGCTTTCGGTTAGCATGACTCTTAGAACCGTTCCTTACACCAAGTCAAGACTTCAAAACCTCATCTAATGCATTATAATGAAGAATTACGCTTCTTTATTCAAAAAATTCAAAGAATACAGTAATGGAATTGTCTGATTAGCAGGTTCACTCCCATATAGGCCCCAGTTGGACTCCTCTTTCCTCATAAGATAGGAGTAATATAGATTGTTACCGTTAAACCAAAAAAAAAAACTGTGGGAGACATTAATCCTGAATTTTGTCAATTAAATTTAACAAACCAACACCATAATTCAGAGCCTCAGTTGATTTTGCAGCTATTTGGACTAGTACGTAGCACTAATCACCGTCAACCATTCGATTCAACAACTAAATTAATAAGGTGAGAATTCGGGCCACTCATGTGCTTGAAACTTCTCGCAGGCTTCACTTTTGATCAAGTCCAGTTTACCTAAGCAATGAGACTCGTCAACAACCTTCTCGCCTGACAATCCAATATATGTTGACAGGCACGTACAATTTCTTGACATTGACTCAGGATTCGTCCCACCAAACTAATTATTTGGTTCCAGAAAATACAGGCAGTTTCCTTTTACATTTGGTCCCTAATAAAAGATGCAATGCAGATATTTTACTTGAGACATATGTTCTGGAGCTAGGATCTTGCCCGAGTGCTTTTTGCAGAGATATTTTGTTGGTGGGGGTCGAGGAAGCAGATGTTGTTTAAGATGAGCAATTGCATTGTTCTAGTTCTTGTGTTCGGATTCGAGGGCTGTCTTGTCGGTTGTCAGGTTCAATATGTCAACTGGAGACAATGCACGTTAGGCAAAATGGGAAATTGATCAGAGGAAAACATTTTCTACAAAATTAATTTGGAATCTCACTCTCGTCTATACGACTAGTCTTTAATCACTATAAAGTCGTGAATGCCGTTCATTCGCTTTTTGCTAAACGTCCGACAGAGCCACCTATAAGCTGGCTCCATTGGCCCAATTTTGGTAGTTTTGACGCTAATACGTGTTTTATGTGGAGAACAGAGAGAGACACACACACATATATAGCTTAGGGTTATTAGCTTAGTAAGTGTTTGTTGCCGATGAGACCTCGTTTAGTGATCAAGATTGAGGTCCCAATAACTAGAGGCGGTAGGCTTAAGTCTCATGTAATATGAGTTTATTCCAACTATCATAATATTAATTAGTCTATTTCAAATCATAAATCGCACCAGCAACCATTACTAAGAGACATCCCGCTATATATATATATTTAGTCATTTGAAAGTTAAGTTTCTTTGATTATTAATAATAAAAAAGAAAGAGGTATATTTTGTACTCTATTTGTGTATCCCTTCTAAGTACTCTATTTCATCTGGTATCTCGTAGGTATGAATAAAAGATTGCTCTCCCACAACCCCGTTTTCATGGTTTAGGCTGCTCCCATTTCACTCGCCGCTACTACGGGAATCGCTTTTGCTTTCTTTTCCTCTAGCTACTAAGATGTTTCAGTTTAATTATAATCCTTATCTTTTGATCCAACTATGTGGGTTATCTGTAATCAGGTTTTTTTTTTTAAAAAAGGGAAATAATTTGCTCCATTTCACCACTAAAGGTTTTTTGGTTGACAAAGGAATCCAAAACTACTACTCGAGAGTGTGCATTAGATAAATCCTGCCTCGTACAATAGTCCTGTGCGCTAAAGTTTGTTTGCCACTAAACTTTATTAGCTGTTTTGTTGAATTGTACCTCATAACCACTCATCTATCGACCAAAACACCTGAGCAAGCTGGAAGGATACATAGTCAGTAGACAGACGCTTCTCAAATACAAAACGTTAATTCCAAACCAAAATAGAACAAAAGGGCAAAGGTTAGAAAATCAAAAAGGAACATTTTGATATCAGAGTTGAATATATGGCACCAATGTATTTCAAACCAGGCTGCGAATGGTACATTAACAAAACGAACAAAATAGATACACTATGGGATTAACCAAATATAACAAATGACACCGAAGAAAACCAAACAATCAAAAAATGGAAAAAAAAAAAAAAAAAAAAAACCTCAATTCAAGAATAACATAAGACTTCAGAATCAGGGGCTGGGTATTAAGTTACTATATATATATATATATATTACAAATCAATATCACAGAAGGTCCTCTCGAAATTCCTGGATGAAGAGAAATGAACCACAAGAGGGCCACATAAAAGCCTTAAGGTACGATGAGATTTAATTGCTCCAACCTTGAACCTTATCTTCGCCTTCACTCGAACCTCAACTTCGATCTCCCCGGTACTTCTTTCCATCCTCAGGTTTCTTGCAGTCCCTGGAAACAGCTCAGCGTTAGTGGCGACAAGATTTAGCCCCAGATGAGTCACATTTCGTCGAGGCTGATAAAAGGGCTGGACATTGTTGAATGCAACAGTCGAATCATCGTATAAAACTCTGGTCTCAATTCTGTCATAGTAAATTGAGACCTTGCTGTTGGGGTTGTACGCTCTCAGCTCAAAATTGAAGGTGGCATTGAGATGATCAGCGGTTAAATTGTAGTTATGAATTGAGCCAGACTCAATTGTATAGACAAGCTTTCGAGGCTTGACTGCTAACCAAATGACGATCACAGCTATGCCTACAAGGAGAATCAGAGCTAGTAAGATCATAGCAATGATTCTGAGTAGCGTTGAATGGGCGGGCCAGGCAGCAATTTGTCCGGGTGCTCGTGAATTGGCCATTTGCAAATTTGGTCGCGCAAGAAGAAATGCTCAGGGACTTGTGCTCTGGAGATGTCAGTTGTTTTATACAGATGAAAAGGTTGAGAATGTTTGCTTGGAGAAGCTACAATCAATCATCTTCTATCTGGTATTAAATTATCTTCTTTCCTCTATTCCAGGGGAGAAAGGTAAAGTGGATATGATGCCTCCATTACCTCTTCTTTTCTTTTTTACACTTTTTTCACTTTACATTTCTTGCTTGAAAATGAAGGTATCCTGCAACTGCAGATTCCAATTTGCATGAACTGGACATGAATGTGCTTGTCTTGCATAGCTGAAAAAGGCATCATAAGCTACCAATCAACTGCATTTGAGGGACTATCTTTGACGAGAATGTTGGTATCTTCGTATCTCAGCTGGAAAATTCTTGCTTAAACTCCAAGATGTTCGAATGTATCATGCGATTATTTACTAATCCTAGATGGTCTGTGCTTAGTAAAAAGCATCTACATCACAGGTTTAACGACTCCAAAATGGGCATTTTTTTTTAATATATCTTAAATAGGGGCCTGAACAACTGAGGGTACGTTTGGATTATAGCTGTTTTTGGGGTTGTTTTTCAAAAATAGCACTGTATCGTTTTTCAAATGCTTCCCGAACCAGTAATTCAATTTGGAACATCACAAATAGTTGCCATTGTTAGAACAGATTTCGGATATCAGAAAATGGTTAGGATATGTTGCAACATTTCATACTTAAGAGCTTATACACCACTTGAAAAGAGAAAAAATTTGAAAAAAAAAAATGGCAGTCGAAACAGATAAATTAGGAAGTAAAATTCTTTGGGCTGCATCAAGGCATCGATAAACTGGCGCAAGAGCTTCCTTCGCCAATTATGATATGATGACAGGGGCTCTCATTCTTGTGGGAACATCGCACTTTGATTTCAAGAAACAGTTTTTACCCAGATTGGTCAATTTGGTGCAGTTATACATGATCACATTGCTTTAATTAGACAAACTTAAAAATAGCACATCCAATAAAATTGCGCCAAATTGAGAAATCAGGTGGAAAAAAATCCGGGTTCTAAAAAATTAGTTGGATAATGGAAATTAAAGCAAGTTACTAGCCCGAGACACTAACTTATCCACAAGTAAAAGGAATTATTGTAGTCATTAAGGCTTAAAATTGATGATCTAGCAATTTAGGACCAATTTAGCTTCGTCATAATTGTAAGAGCTCCTAACCTAAAAGATAAGGAAGAAAACCCTCTTTAATGATAGCCCTTAATTCCTTAATTGGCAACTAAATGCAGCCTAAAAAACCTATGAATAAACGATAAGAAAGAAAGGAGGCCTAAACTTTAGGATGCACGTAAAAGTAAACAACCATCATGTTCAATGATCATTATCTAATGGATATGAAAGCCGCACTCAGGTGCTTTGCTTCGGTCAACGGGCAATGATTCAAGTATAGACGAACTCTTGAAATAAACGTGGGAGATATCATGTGTGGGTGGAATGGAAGCAAGCAAGCATAGGAGTAGGAACTGACACTTAAGACTTTACATGCCACACCAGAAATTCTAACCCTCTATGTGTCCGTGAATGGATATAAGCATAGTTGTCAAAATCGCGATCTGGATCGTAGGATCGTAACGTGATCCGGATCGTACGATCTTACGATCCTACGATCCGGATAACCAAAATCGATCCGGATTGTATTCAGAGCATAGTTGTCAAAATCGCGATCCGGATCGTAGGATCGTACGATCCTACGATCCGGATAACCAAAATCGATGCGGATCGTATTTAGAGTCGCAAATCATATTAATCTATATAGGATTGCGTAGGATCGTAGCGTACGATCCTACGATCCGGATAACCAAAATCGATGCGGATCGTATTTAGAGTCGCAAATCATATTAATCTATATAGGATTGCGTAGGATCGTAGCAGGATCGGTAGGATCGTAGGATCGTACGATCCTACAATTTTTTGTAAATTTGTGAAATACGAAGCTCCATTTTGCAAGTAAATGAAAATATTTGTGGTATATTTGTAATTTATCAAAGAATTGCAGCCTTTAATTGCAATTAGGAGCTTTTGGTAGGATCTTACGATCCTACGATCCGATTCTGTGAAACTAAAATCGATCCTACGTAGGATCCCGATTTTACAAACCTTGGATATAAGTAGGGTGTTCATTGGTCGGTAATCAAGAATTTGGTAAAAAAATATTTCGAGAATTTGGCAATCAGTTTGTCAAGACTAATACTTGATTAATGCCCAAACTTTAGTTTGGCAAACTGGATATTGATAATTAGATTTTGGTCGGAGAACCAATAATTCAGTAATATCCCAAATGCTAATAGTAAGTTAAAATATTTTAATTTTTTCTAAAGAAAATAATATCCCATATGTTTTTTCCAACAAAATTCAATAAAAAAAAAAGCACCAGTACACCAGTCATTAACTCATCATCACATTAAGTAAAGAAAAAATAACAAGTCTTAAGAAACAAACACTAACGACTAATTAGTACTTATTAGTCAATAACTAAACTAATCAGTAAATCTGTCAGTAGTAGTATGTGTGTATATAACTAGTTAGAAGTCAGCAGTCAATAGCTAAGTAATTATTAATTACTAATTAGTATTTAGTAATATGTATGGATATAACTATTATATATATATAGAGAGAGAGAGGGAGAGGGAGAGAGAGAGAGAGTAAAATTTTGAAAATTTGACCTGTAATCGGTAATATATTTTTAATATCCATTTCTGAACCATTTTATCGAACAATTAAATTGGATGTATTTCGATTTTATCAAATTCTAAATTGCCGAAATCCCAAAATCCAATCTAGATTGTATTGGCCGATTTTTCAATTTTTTCCGAAATTTGAACACCCTAGATATAAGGGACTTTTTTAATTTTCATGAGGAAAAGAAAGACATTGTTATGCACTTGCTTGATTGATTGTCACAATTCGATCACACTTCCATCCTTTTTGAGGGTTAGAATTTTAAATTTGCGTTTAAGTATCTGCTGGAGTCAGAAATTTTAGGTTCAAAAAAAAAAAATTCATTCTCTTTTCCTGGGAGGTAGAACCAATCTACTAGAAAAGAAAAACTTCGACTTGATTATTTATTCTGAACTGTTAAGATCAACAACCCTGGAATCTGGCAGGATTTTGTTTGGTGTGGTCGTGTAGGATTATCGTATTTAATACATATTTTCATAAACATCTCTATATATAAAGCATTAGTATTTTTTGGTGTTAGAATTTCCTATCATTTAATAGATTATCTAACATACCATTCTTCTTTAAACTTTTACAATCTATTTCCCCTTATTTCTCTCACCCGCACTCCCTTCTTTCTCTCAATAATATGTGGTATAACTTCCTCCAAACTACCACTAATTCATTCACTATTTCAAAAAAATGATAACCCTAAATTGTACAAAGTTTTCTCACCCCTTAATTTGTAGTTGATGTAGAAGAAATACAAGCCAAATTAGTGAGCTTAAAGTCAATACAAGCCAATACAACTGCACCAAACCATAGTTGCATCTCCCTGTGTCCATATTACACAATCGGCTGACTTTTTGGAGCTCTGTGGTGCGTTGATGTAGAAGAAATTTTATAGTACTTATTGATCCTTTTTGCCACATGCCCATCATATTACGTTACCCATTTTTTTTCTTTGCGGGTAAAGTGAGTTATCATCTTCTAAGTTAATTGAATATTTAATTTACCTTAGGCTTAAAATCAGTAGCAGAAGAATTTAGCTGGTATGATTCCCATGATCTCTAAGCGATTTTCTTCCCTTCCCTTAGTTGTTTGTTCCCTCTTTACTTTGAGACTGATTTGAAAAAGCCACCCTCAGGAGGTGTAATAACAAGCCACTGGCCATTTGGTCCGGTGGTCATCCCCTTCTTTGGGGATGCTGGAGGTCAGGGGTTCAACCTCTGCCCCTCACAACTTGCCACTCTACGTGGCTGGTCTTTACCCCCGCGGGATAGCTCGAGTGGTCCGCTCCCCCTCCCTAGGGTATGGCGACCTTCCTGACTTGTCCAGGGTTCGAATCCCGCTGTTAACGTGTTCGGTGTGGAGTGGGACCTCCTCTCCCGCGCCGCAGGGAATTAGTCGGGCCCCGTAAAGATTGATCCGGACACTACCAAATTGCCAAGCCAAATTAGTGAGCTTAAAACCCATTACATCATTTGGATTTGCAAAGAATATTATTACATTAGAATTGCATTGGATGCTGAACTCAGATTACTAGAATTAGGTATTGTTGTCATCACCAAATTCTGGGGTTTTGGGCTTAAGTCATCTTCCAACTCATATGGGACAACTCAGGCACATGACGCATCAAATTTCCCTTCTTTTGTTTGAAATCTATTTGACAATTAAATTTCCATGTCTGGGAATTTACTTGTGTATACACTAAATTGCCTTATTTGACATACTTTTTTTTTCTTGTTGAAGAGGCGACGCATAGCAAGAAAAAGAGAGGAGCAATTAAAAAAAGTAAGTTGGTGAGACGTAAACTTAGTGCTATTGGTGGATTTTCCACAAGACGTCCTCTCTATAGCTGTGAATTCCTTGATTGGGACACTTGTTATGAATTAGGAGGTGACCAATATTTTTCACGCCTGATTTTCAACAATTAATTGCATCTGTATTGAACCATTAAGTATCACAATTCCTAGCATTTGTGAATTACTTTGTTGACTGCATTATCAAGATCGTTTCTTATAATTTTAGCAGAAAAACAAATTTCAACTCATCAAATATTTATCCTTATTTGTTAAAAAAAATGTATAAATTACCGCAAAAATACATGAAAACAGATGAAAAAAGTTTAAAAATCACGAAATGAGGCCCTCATTTATCATCGTTCCCAAGCAAGAAATCTCACCTTGTGCAGCAGAGACCGTAATTGTCGAAATTCAAGCCTGACAAAGATTAATTGTGCAAACCTAAGTCAGCAATCCCAAACACAACAAGCACATTAATTCTTCAACTATTCTCCTTAACACAAACAAATATCCCGAAACTTGCATATGGATACTAGATAATTAAAACAGAGGGTGGCCTGTGGAATTTCCAGTTGTTACAAGCTAGGAGGAGGAAAAAAAATTGTGGGCAGGCAAAAGCAAATGTAGTACGTGCTAAAAAAAGCGAAAAAGTGTAGGAATCAAATGTGGAGCAATGGAAGTGGTCGCGCATATCCCTTAGAAGATGCCATCCTTAGGAAAACCGTGGCAGAAGGAAGCATATTCTACCTACACTATAAGCTTCTCCACATGCACATATGCATATATAAATTGACCTTTAAACTATAACACTAACTATTACTCTCCTCAGCTAGCAACCCTTTTCAGTTGCATAAGATTTTTCTGTATCCCTAGCTAGCTGGCTAGCTCTTATATATATATATACACAGATGTTACTTTTGCTTTTACGATCAAAAAATCCCGGCTGCTGCTGGGCTGTGCCTGGCAGCAGTTACAGGACTGCTTGTACTTTTTAGGCCATCGAGTCTTGATCACTGTTGAATGGGAGAAATGGGATGATCAGTTGGTTTGAAGATTTCTTCTTTTCTTCCTCAGGGCAACTTCAATCCTTTGGCATTTTCTTCTCTCCTGCTTTCATCTTGCTGTGTAATATTCCGTTGGCTTTAAAGGGTCTTGGGAATATGATGGTGGCAAGTTTGATTCAACTTGTTTTGCTATGAATATCACGTCTTAAATTCCTAATGTTGTTTCTTCTGTTCTCGTAGTGGTGTGTGAAATAAAAGATCACTGTATTAACTATTATGGTGATTGAACATATGGGTTTTCCCACAATATTCCAGGCTATGTATGTATTTGCTGAAGGTGTTAAAACTAAGTGAAAAATCAGTTGCAATATGTGATTAGCAGTACAACATCTTGTTTCTGGCTTGTACGTTGCATCTTTGGTTCTGTACTATATTCCTTATATTTCTTTATCTCTTTGTATTTGTCAAAGGAGTTGAAGCCAATAGCATCTTAGTGATATATATGGTAGGGAAATGCAGATTTGCTGTTGGACAAACCAATCCAAATGAGCAGTTGTGGCACTACGAATCTCCACCTTCGGACATGGATAATTTGAACCCCACTTAATTGGCATCCTAAGAACACAGCATGCCTTTACATGTATGTGAACATTAATAAAGTTTGCATGATAATTGGCTAATAAGGAAAAGATCATTGATTGTCATTATCTCCACCAAAACTGTCAGCTGTCTATGCCTTTTAAATGGCTTGGCCCTGTTTACTTATCATCCAACGGTTCAAATGGTATTGTGGATGAAGCCCTGATTTGTTGTTTTCAAGAAGGGAGGAGAACAGGATTCTACTTTTCCAGGATATAAAAGTAATGATAATAATTTTATTTTAAGGCTTTTATAGTTATAACCATCTGATATCATATTTTGTCAAGGTACAACAACTCACTAATCATCAATATCAACGGACTGGCCGAGGAATTCAAAGTTTTTATGTTCATCATCCAAGTAATTTGAGTTCTGTTCTACCTAGTTCAAAGCTTCAAATCCCATCAACCTTTGACTTCTTGGTACTATGACTGAAATTTACGTCATTTTCTGTTACATACTCTCTTGTCCATTAAATCAAAAACGTGGAAAACCAAATTGATTGGATTGCTTCAATTTTATGCCAAGAAAAAAAAAAAAAAGTTAGTCTTTCTGTGCCATATCCGCTCCACATATATAAGGGAACGGTCTAATAATTTTCACCTACAGGATGACAAATTATATTTGATTTCACGGGTTCGAGTCATCAAGGACTAGGTAGAAAATCACTATTGATACTCTTTGAAAAAAAAAGTCATATTTGATTAAAAAAATTATCAATTTTGATAGGGTATCTTGATTCTCCTTTCTTACTAGTCCATAAATTATTGTAATGAACACCAAAGGCCATAAAAATTAGGCCCTCTCTCACCTTATCTGATATGCAAAGGGAATCCCACATTTTTTCTAAGATAATGCCTGAACAGACTGTTAAGGGGTAAATCTCAATGTGTTAGAAAGAAAAGGTGGGAGGCCTAACAAAGTTTTGCATCTTCAAAATGATCTGGACTTGAGCTATATAAATAGGCGTGAGCTTAAACGCACTCGGCCCACAGAAAAGCCCAAAGCAGAGAGCCTTACGACCCCAAGTCCTATGCACCTCCCAAAATTTTTGCTATTGGTAGATTATCACAATTCCCCGGGGATGGGGCCCATTGAATCGGAGCCGCGAAGATACAGTTCAGTTGACGCCCAAAAAACCAAAATTAAGAATTTCAAAATTGTGAGATCGATATTGAGGTTTAACTCCTAACGGTGTGTATATACCAAAATGCCCATCATAGTTCTTTTAACATCCAAGTTGTTCATTTAATGGAGAACTCAATTTTACAGCCTTGCATCGTTTGCCCCTCTTCATCACGTTATTTGCTTGTTTGCACGTTAAATGTTTTATTTACAACTAGTGGGTAAGGTATACACCGTGTGTGTATATTATAGAAGAAAATAATGAGTAAATAAATTTTGAAAAGACAAAGAATATCAAATTAATTAAAGGAACAAAAGGGTGAGAAAACTTTGTGCAACTTACAGTTATCATTTTTTTTTTTTTTGAAATATTGTATGAGTGTCAAGAGTTAGTCATAGTTTAGAAGAAATTATACTAAATACCATTGAGACAAAAAAGGGGGATTCGGGATGAGAATGAAGAGAAAGTGTGCTGTAAAAGTTTAAAAGAAGAAGTGTTTGTTAGGCAGTCTATTAAATGACAAAATGTTTAACATTAAAAGTGCTCACACTTTATATATAAGGAGATATGTCATCCTTTTTCTAGTTAATCTAATAAAACACAAGGAAACTTACTACTACTCATTTAAAAAACAAAATAAGCACATTGAAAGTTCAAATTTTCTTTATAATTTATATTTTGTTACTTGTTTTTTCCTTAATCATTATTTCGTTTCCTTCTTATATTTTATCATCAAACAATACATAAGCTCACCATTAAATATGCACGAATCAATTTGAATGTGAGGTATATGTTTAGCAAATTGATGAAAAGTTGAGGGAAAGCGAACAGGGAAATAATGCCACATGATAGAGATAGTATAGCGACATCCAATGAAGAAGTAAAGTAAAAATATTTTTAAAATAGGAAAATCGTTCAAAATGTCCCTCACTTTTTGTAAAATAACTTTTTTCGTCTCTTACAAATTCACATTGGTCAAATTTAGTCCCTACTTAGATTTTCGACTAGTTTTTGGTCAAAATTCACGACGTGTCTTGTACGTGATCATTTTTGAAGAGGCAAAATTATAAAATTAAAATTTACATAATCTGATCCATAGTCCCTTAGATTTTACAAAATACATTTTTCGTTGCTTACATTTCACAAAATGAATTATTTCATCTCTCATATTTCACAAAATGAATTTTTTCATCCCTCATTGATCATATGTACAAATAATTTAAAAAAAGACTTATGTATATATCTATTTGATTTCACATGAACAATACGAATAGCATATAATATATCTTTATTTGATTTCACATTAACGTACTGTTCAAGTAAAATTAAATAGATATATATAGGGGTTTAATATATTAATTTTTTACTCATGTTTATTTTCTTTTATTCAAAAATTGAAAACAAATAAGAAATTTAATCCTAAACATTATCAAATATTTATATCAAATTAAATTTGGATAGAAAAAATGAACAAAAGAAAAGTATGCCAAAAATAAATAAATGATTGCCACTTTTAAATTTTAAAACAATTACAAGGTAAATAATTCAACTATTGGTCTTAAAGGTGACGAGTAGAAATTTTAAATTTAAATTGTAATTTGTTAGCATGACTATAGAATTTAAATTATGATCGATTAATTAGATGATTTTATTACATAACTCAATAAATAAATTATTACTAAAAGAGAAAAGGCTACTAATACTGAATCAATTCACATTGTGAAATCAAATAGATATATATATATATATGAGTTTAAAATAAAATTGTTCGTTTTGAGCCCCATATATATATATATATATATATCTATTGAATAGTATATATACGGCTACAATTAGTCTGTTTAGATGAAATCAAATAGAAATATATTACATGCTATTCGTTCTGTTTAGGTAAAATCAAATAGATATACATGGGTTTAAAAAAAATTATGCATACATATGGTCAATAAGGGATGAAAAAATTCATTTTGTGAAATATAAGAGAAGAAAAATTCATTTTATGAAATATAAGGGACGAAACAATTCATTTTATAAAATATAAGAGATTATAAATCGGATTATGTAAAATTTGAATAATTTTACCGCTAAAAAATGATCATATGCAACGCACGTAGTGAATTTTGACCAAAAACTAGTCCAAAATCTAAACAGGGATTACATTTGACCAATATGAATTTGTAAAGGATATAAAATTATACTTTTAAAAATAAAGAATGAAAAAAATCATTTTACAAAATGTGAGGGACGTTTTGAACGCTTTTCCTTTTAAAATATATATAGGTCAAAAATAATATAATTACCATTCAATTTTGTTTTCAAATAATAAAATTAACATTCAAGAAGTTGAATGTAATATTAAGCTAGATTAGGTAGTGTTTTCTTAAATTGAGAGTGTATCTTTTAATCTAACAGTCGTTGTGACGACCCCACCTCTTCTTAGGGCGTACCCCAAGATTTAGCGGATCGCCTGCCCAATTCTCGTCAGGACTCGCTCTCTTATTTTAAATAAAATAAGGTACAACCTCCTAAATAAATGAAATAACAATTCTCAAACTTGGAACATATAAATATATTTATTTCTATCTCAACCATTCATACAATCTCAAATATAATAAAAGATTTGAATTCCCGACGAATTCAATTCTAATCGAGCACTAGCGTGAGTACAATCTCCAAAATTCAAAAACTAGACTATGCTAGTTTGTACCAACCTCACGCTCTCGCTCGATTTTCCTGTAAGAAAAACAAAAACTAATAGAGTGAGTTAAAATTCAGTGAGATTCCAAATAGCAAGTTGATCATTATTTAAAAGTGCAAGTATCAAAGTAGCAAAGTAGCAAAGTAGCAAGTATAACAAGTCAAGAGAATGGGTAATAACATTTCGTATAGCCAATCATTAAGTATTCAACATTTCAAGTAAAAGGATACAGTCGCTTTTGCAAATTAGCTCCACCATAACTTGATCAAGTAGTAATTGATACTCCGTCAACTTTCAAGTAAAGTAACCAGTCCAGTAGTACACCACTTATCTCCAATCTCCGTCCACCAATCAAATCCCATACCGGCCCCGAACTCCAAGATAAACACTAGTGATAATACTCGAGTATATCGATTAATCGAGAAGATAATACTCCACTCGACAAAACTACAGATTTATGATTCGTTATCTAATCGATCATGCTCTTGTCGACTCGACTCAATTAACTAACCACAGAGTTTCTGGAATTTCAGACAGTATTTAAGTCATATACATGTATACCAAATCAATTACAACCAATGAACAAGAATCTATCACATTAGGACAAGTGCGATAAAGTACACCCTTGACCGATCAAACTAATCAAATATTGTCCAATCACATTGGTAAAACATTTCAAACAAGTATCAAGTTCAATAATGCACTTGGATTCACTCACCAAAAACTTAGTGCTTTTCAATATCACGCCCAGGTGCAACTCCTTGGTTGGAGTCCAAATTTGCGATAAAATATCATTTCAGAGTTTGAAATTAATTAAGGTTCGAAACATAAGAGTTTCGCTTAAAAAAAATCAAGTAAATGAAACTCCTTTAAGTAGTATGCATGTTACTTATCGAACTCTAGAAAATTCATACTCGTTCTTTTAATTTTGATAAAGAAGTGATTAACTTTTGAATTCGCACTTGGTATGAAAAATTGAGAAAATCATAATTATAAGGGTCGCTACTTTCACATTTTAAAGGGTACGAATTTTGGTAAAATTTCATCTTATATACCTTTACTAACGGAAACTTGAATACAATAGACAATCCAAGTTCATTTCGATCTCAAATCATCGCTCAAGATTCAAGTTTACTCGCTTATCCTTCGAGCGTAAATTTGGGCCGCATGCCATTTGTATTTATCCATTTTTCAGCCATTTATGGATTCATTTTTTTTTCCTCAAATCAGCCTAATTCAAACACACAAGCAAGTATATCAAGATAGCCCTTCCACTAAGTTAAATAACATCCAAATATAACTCATTTCTAGCAACTACTCAATCACAACCAATGCTGAAATTTACTTGCCAAAGTTGGAAATTCAACTTTCAACTTTAAAAAGTAACAATCATGCTACTAATCATTTCACAAATTTCATTTCTAAGCTCAATAACAACATTTGCTAATTAAACATCAATAATCAAAGCTGAAAAATACAAACCCTAGCTGAAATTTTCACTATACCACAAAAAACTAGAAAATCGTCCATCATATGCCTAGATTAAAAACTTCTATAGCATATTTAGTAAGATTAAGAAAGATAAAAGGGGGTTCTAGACTTATATCTTATAAAACACTTGAAGAAAGTGAAGAACAAAAGCTTTCCTCTCCAAACAACTCTACAACAAGCTTCCTTGGCACCAAGGTGAAGATTTAATCAGTTTAGTTTTTGAGATTTCAATCAAACAAGGAAGAATCAAGGTTGGAAGTGAAATTCTCTTCTTCTTTTTTTCCCTCTCTTGCTCTCGGCCACCAAGAAAAAAGAATGAGGAGATTGAGCCAAAATGAAAGATAAGAAGGTAGGAAATTAGCTTGGTCAAACACTTCTTTGATGGTCGCCACTTGTCGCTACAAGATGGTTTGTGATTTTTTTTCTTTTTTTCCTTTTCTTTTGGTCAATATTTTCGGCTGCTTTAAGGGATATTTTTGGGCTGATTAGCTCAATTAAAAACAAGGAGACTAAGGTAATAAAGTAGTGTTCAAGTGGTGTACTCAATCGGTAGTAAACGGTGCACGTCGATTCAAGCCTATTTTCCTCAACTCTCGCGTACTTGTGTTTTAATTTATGATTCACTAACTTATTAATAGCACTTCTAATCACACATTTTCTCTTATCTAAAACTCACTCTTAACCACCAAATTTAGTACACACATCTCACCAATTAATCACACTACCAAAATATGTCCTATTCTACTCTAACTATAAAACAAAGGATAAAACTCTTAATTCTATTATTTATTATAACTATTGAGGGAGTAAATGAGTAGTAAATATATTATAAAGTAATTTATTTAAAATAAAAGAGAATTTTAAGAAAATATGGAGAATTTTGCAAGTCCTCACAGTCGTGAAGTTGTATTATATTTAATCTAAAGGTCAATCTGGATGGGACCCAATTTGGATATGGATTTAAGTATGGATCATAGAAAATCAGATCTTACCTAAATTCATGAGTCTATTATAGGGTTTGGGCTTAGGTTTGATAAAATAAACTTAAATCCTACCTAAATATATTGAGTCGGGGTTGGATTTGGATAAGACTCGACCCATTGAAATGCTTAATCATAATTATTTGGGTTTTACCACTTAACTTAATCATACTTTTAAACTTTTCACTAATTAAATTTGGTATTATGCAAGTTTTTACTCTTGTATAGATATTCATATGCACCTAAAAGTTACTAAGGTTAAAAAATTTATGACAAGAAAATTATACTTTGAAAATAAAAGTAAAAAACTTGATTGGTTCTCTTTCCCTTACATATATAAAGCGATTTGAAGTGTCAAAAGTTTTTTCTCATTAAAACTAATGTATTTGAATAGCAATAGCTTGATCATCTTATGCACCTAAAAGTTACTAAGGATAAAAAATTCTGACAATAAAATTAAACTTTGAAAGTAAAAACAAAAAACTTGATTGGTTCTTCTTCCGTTACACATATAAAGCGATTTGAAGTGTTAAAAGTTTTTTGTCATTATACATTTAATCGTTAAAACCGATGTATTTGAGTAGCAGCGACTTTTCAATTCATATAATTAGACCGGATGGTTCATTCATCTAGTGGTTCAATCAAATTCTAAATTTATATATATACTTAATTAGGGTATCTTATTTCTCCGCTCGGTCAATTGTTGTCTCCGGCGCCGCTTTCTCTTTATCCCAGCATTTCCTACTTGTTTAGGTGAGTTTCAACTAAAAAAAAAAAAAAATTCATTTCAAAATCAACGATAGAAGATTTGGTTGAAATCTTGTTTAATTCTATACCCTATTTTGCAGGATTTTCATTTTTATATACTATTTATTTCGAGATCAAAGGTTGTAATAATATTTTTCTCTGATCAGCCAAGCATCAACGAAGAATTTTAGGTAATCCAAACTTACTATTGATTTGTAGTTTTAAATGATTTTTGGGTTTGATTTCTATTTAATTTGCAAGATTTGTCTATTTGGGTCTGATCAGTCAAACGTTATTTTTGAACAGCGAAGAAGTTTAGATAATCTAATCTTACTTTTGATTTGTAGTTTTAAATGATTTTTAGGTTTGATTTCTATTTAATTTGCAAGATTTGCCTATTTGGGTATAGGAAATGGCATATAGAGGCAAATCTACAAGTTAGATATAGAAAAATCTAACTTTAATTTAATTTCTTATGTTTTGATTTATTAGATCTATCACCTTGGCTATTTTTAGACATAGAGATTTTTTTAAAATGTTAGATGAATATTAGTTAGTTGTAATTTCTTAGATATTTATGAACCTAATAAGAAATTTGAGAACATTTATTTGGTAAAAATTATTAAAATTCTTTTTTTTTTTAAATTTGTGATCAAAAGAATTTTATCAAATAAATTATTTAAATATGATTTGCTATGTAATTTTCAATTTTTAAATAGAGCACAGGCATACATAACACGTACACGCATGCATACACACTTACTTATATAATGATGTATGTATGCATTTTCATAGATATATAAGTGTGTAAATCTTATTTGTATATAAATGCATGTATGTTTGAAAAATTTGTAAAAACGGTTTATAGATCAATTATATATTCTTAATTGATTTATTACAAGTGCTAGTCTTCATGTTAATTCGATTAGGTTGAAAAATTAGGAAAAGGAGTTTTTTCCCTATATTTTATCGAGAGTAATGAATAGGCAAACGTCATTATTATTATTATTTTAAATTGAGGTATTCTTTAACTTTGTATAACTTTTATATGAAGAATTTCTCTTAAACTATTTTTTAAACTAACTTTGATCTAATAACTTTGGTTATTTATTAAATATCGAATAAATACAAGGAAATTAGTTTATTCCCTTTTTCATGAGAACAATTGTTTATTTAATATTAAAAAACTTTAAAGTAAAGAAATATAATTATATGCATGTCTTATGTTGAAAATTAATATAATAATATTTCTGTTAAAACTTATGAAACTATTGGATTTTCAAGTGATATCTATCCTATATTTTCAAATTTCACAAAATTAAAAATTGATTTATTGATACTTTTTTTTGTCAATCGTCATTTTATCTATAGTATCCTACACTATTCTAATCTACATGGGAGATCCAATTGGATCTAGGGGGGTCGATGGGGACTGAACCACCACCAAACCAGATGGGTATATTACGCACCCATTTGGATTTTTTAAGAAGCCACTTAATATGGCAATTGATCAGAGGCAAGGGTTCCACCAAGTCTTAAATGGTTTAGTGGTGGTCATAAATCCAAAGGCTGGTGGTTTGATTCATTGATACTTGTTACGATTGATATAGACACAAACATTTTATTGGGTCCATGACACAAATATGTTTGGAATCTCCAAAAAAATAACTAAAAAAATGATACAAGAACCCTAATAAAACAAATATTAAAATCCATTGTCAAAAGAAGAAAAATAGACCTAGATCCACTTCCGGCGTTAACCAAACATAAGGGACTGTTTTGACAAAAAAAAAAAAAAAAAAAAACATAAGGGACTGTATGTTAAATTCTCCAAGAATTTCCCCACAGGGGTATTTATGGAATATTACAAAACCAAAAGTTATTTATGTGTGGGTGACTCTTCTGCTTCTCTCTCCTCTCTGTGTGTAAAATCTCCAATTCAATCTCAACGTATTTGATTGGAGTATTTTTCCTCGTTTCAATTCCTTAAAAAACCCTAAACTCTTCAATCCTTGTCTATCCTTTCTTAAATCCATTTTTTTTAAATTTTATTCTGAAGTACACTTCATATGTTTGATAATATTAAGGAAGTATGTAAGAAATAGATACCTCTTCTGTATCGAAATTAAATCCGAAGCTTGGAAGTTAAGAAAATTTGTTTTTTGAATACGTTTTCTGAACGGTTTTCTGGGTTTTGCTGCAATTTATGAAAGTTGAAGAGGGTTGTCTTTTGATTCTGACCATGTTACTTGTCTGTGGTGGTTTTGATTTGATTTGGTGACTAAATTAATTGGTGGGAGACATCAGGTATTGCTGCTGCAATGGCGAACGGGAATGGCAATGGTGATGGGAATGCGAATGGGATTGAGAGCGGTGAAACTGTGGTGTCTTCCATCAGGGCTGGAATGAAAAGGGAGTTTGCCATGATGATGAAGGCACAAGCTGAATGCGGGATTATTCTGGGGAAGAGAAGAGTTACCAGGTCTCAGAATAGCCCTTTGATTAGGAAGTCAGACGGGAACATTGATAAGCATAATATCAACAAGAAGAATAAGAAAGAGGAAAAAAACGAAGTAGCTGAAGAGGAGAAGAAGGTGGAGTTGGTAGTCGTTGAGGAAGAGGAGGTTAAAAGTGATATTCTGGATGGAAACAGTGATGACGAGAAGAAAAAGAACATGGTACAGGATGAATTGGAGAAAGAAGGGAGTGATATGGGAAAAGTCTTGGGTGAGGAAGGGGAGAATGAGGGTGCTATGACTAAGGAACCTAAGGATGGGACCGTGGAATCTGTGAATGAAGACTCGGTGGAGATAGCAGAGGAGGAAAATGTCAAGGTGGATTCCTCTTGTGCTGCTGAAGTAGTCGGCATTGCAATGGATGTCGAAACTGAAGCTGCAGTCAAGGCGGATTCCCCTTATGCTGCTGACGTAGTCGGCATTGCGATGGATGTCCAAACTGGAGCTGCAGCCAAAATGGCAGCACCTGTGGCAAAGACTTATTTCAGGCGGTTCACTAAGTCGGGATTGAAACCGAAGGCGGAGGCTCTTGACCTGAAGACGGAGGAGGGGCCTATGGCCCCGAGGGTGGAAGAGGCTCTGGAGGTTGTGGAGCCACCGCAAGTGGAGGCAGAGAAGCCGACAGAAAATGTTCTGCCTACCACGTCCAAGCTCGAAATTAAGATGTCTAAGAAGACGCCAACGAAACTGAAAGAGCTTCTTGAGACCGGTTTCCTAGAGGGATTACGTGTGCGTTACATCCGTGGCTCAAGGGTAATTTTCATAGAACTCCTTTTAAATTTACTTGCAATTTGCAGTACAATGATGGATTGATACTTAACTGAATTTTGTTCTCCTTTTAACTTTCAGGGGAGTAAAGCGGGTGGAACATGTCTTGGCGGTGTTATTAAGGGGTCTGGAGTGTTGTGCTACTGTCGAGACTGCAATGGGAGCCAAGTAAGTGTTTTGATTGCGATGGGTATTGAGGTGATCTGGTGATCTGAAATGATGCATATATTTAATTACTGGTTTTCTTTGATATTGTAGGTTGTGACGCCTAATCAATTTGAGTTGCATGCCGGAAGTGGAAATAAGCGCCCGCCAGAGTACATATACTTGGAGAATGGGAAATCCCTTCGAGACATACTGAATATCTGCAAGGACGCACCTGCTGAATCCTTGGAGCTCGCCGTTCAGAGTGCAATTGGTCAGGCGAGACCTACCTTTTGCCTGGGCTGCAAAGGTGATTGGAGTACAGTTTATTCATAAACATCAGTTTTTGCTGCATCATTTTCAGGAAATTTTAATGTGTTGTTCTCTTATAACACGTTCCAGCATTTATGCATCAAGCTGCCCCTGATGGACCTATGCTTTGTGCATCTTGCGTTGCTTTGAGAGAATCAGAAAACAAGACCACTGAGTTAACTGATACAAATTTCAGGTATTCTTGTAAACTTTTGCGTTTTTGGCTGGTGAACAGATTTATTTTCTTACATTTCTGCAATCTGCATGTCCTTGAAATTCTACTCGTTGATATTTTTGCTTGAACTTTTGTCTACTGTTATGCTACCTGTATTTCAATGGTTGAGAATTATAGAGTTTGGTGCTTTATTATTTGGTCAAACATTTGCTAACAAACAAACCATTTTTTGCTTAATACATTATTACCAGGACAGGAAGTCAACATACTTGGTAAGATGTAAATAAATAAGCTGGCTGCATCAGTTGGATGGCTTTAACCAGCTAACGAACAAGAGAAACAGAATGACAGAAACACCATGTTCTGCATAGCCTCTTATGGTGGCAATTTTATGTGTATAGCTGGAAAACCTTCTTAGGTTACACTTGAGGACAATAAGCTAGTGTTACCCTGCTGTGTGATAGTGGTGTATGGCAAGTTTGTTGTTTTTCCATGTCAGAAATTTGACAGTCAGTAGATGCATGTGGTATTCTTGAAGTTGTGCATGTGGTTATTTTTCATGTCAGATGACACAGCATGAAAGCAAAATAAATTAAGTTTTGTCCTACATACTACATGGTTAATTTCTAGGCTGCATAGTAAACTAGACAGAATCAGTTTCACTCCTCATTTTCTTATGATATGATAGTTGGCATTTTTCTCTCTGTTATTTCAGGCCCTCATTACCTGTCTCCAATACAAAGTCAGCTTCTAAAACATCCTCAAGTGGTCGTCCTCGAAATACGACCCAAGGAAGACTCACTAGAAAGTAAGTGTCTTTTTTTTTAATTTTTAATTTTTATAATAATTTCACTCTGGTATATTGTAGCATAATTGCTAACTATTTTGTTAAAAAATTTGGAAGATGGTTTGTGGTATACACGTCCTTTATTCCCCCATTTTGGTGTGTTCTTTAGTTCTTTTGTATTTTCATTTTCTTTCTCATTCTTCCTGCATAGGGATTTGCGACTGCACAAGTTGGTCTTTGGGCAAGCTGGTCCTGCTGATGGTACTCCATTAAGCTACTATGCGAAGGGGAAGGTATATGCAACTATCAGTTAGCATTTCATTGAGTAATTTAGTTTAGTGGAAAAAAATTAATTGTGTTGTTTCTAGAGATTTATCATGCACATATTTTGCACTTTCACAAATTTTTGGAGAACAATTTGACTACTTTCTGTTTAAATATTGATTTTTTCTGACTTAGTTCTTGTTGGACAGCTTCTGGGTTCAGGCTATAAGTCAGGAAGTGGGATCTTCTGCTACTGTTGCAATCGAGTGGTAAGTGATTTTTTTTTTTTAAATAAAGTGTAAGTGGGAGGTCTTGAACCCTGGACCTCTCACTTACACTCTCTCCCCCCATTCCACCCAACCCATCCCTCCCCCCAATCAAGTGGGAAGTTTATTTCTCATCTTCCATATTTTATATTTTATGTTTTAGGAATATTTACATTTCAATCATCATGAACAGGTCAGTCCTTCACAGTTTGAGGCTCATGCTGGTTGTGCTTCTCGCCGTAAGCCGTGAGTGCTTAATACATTTCTCGCCGTAAGCTTGTCTAGCTGGACATTTTGCCACTGCAATTTATGTTGCTTCATTGGATTGACTTTTTACAATTTTTTTTACAATATTACATGATTGAATTGGCTGATCATCATCTTTTCTCTTGAATTTCGAAAAGGAAAATCCTTGTTAACTTGAGTTATCATGTATCTGGCAGTTACCTCCAAATTTACACACCTGATGGGGTATCCCTCCACGAGTGGTCTCTAGCAATTAAAAAAAACATACAGTTATCTACAGATGACAGTGATGATGTCTGTTCAATTTGCCAAGGCATGGGGGAGCTTTTGTGCTGTGACATGTGCCCTAGAGCTTTTCACAAAGGTGAACATCTAGTTCCAGTATGCAAAGATTTTTTCCCTCCTGCACTTTTCTTTTAGCTAATATATCTTTCTGATCAAGTTAGTTCAATCATTTTGAGCCTCTTTCCCTTTTTTCCTTGGTTAGATGGAATAAACTGGCTAAATGTACAAAGCCTGACAGAAGTTTTGATCTGTTATCATATTTTGACATTGTAAAGATAATCTTAACTCAAGATGAACATACCTCCCATTCCCCTCCTCTTAGGCACACACTCCATGGTTGTCTTAATAACTAGCATCTGTATTCTCTTTTTCACTAGATAAGTTATTCATTTGTTTCTTTGGTTTCTGTTGCAGAGTGTGTTAATCTTCCAAGCATCCCCAAGGATAATTGGTACTGTAGATATTGTTTGAATATGATTGAAAAGGAGAAATTTGTGGAGCACAATGCCAATGCAGTAGCTGCTGGAAGGGTTGCTGGGATCGATCCAGTGGAGGAAGTAAAAAAGCGATGTGTCCGTATTGTTGGAGTTTTGGAGCCAGAAGTTGGTGGATGCGTCCTTTGCAGGTTTTCACTGCGTCTTTTCTTTTTTAGTCAAAAACAGTGTTTTAAACTGCAAAGTATTACTGTATCTTTCCATTTAACTTTTGTGTCTCTAAAGGGTTTGGGCTAAAAAATTTTGTTTCCTGGTTGTCGAGGGCCTAAACTAAAACTGGATTAGTTTGATGGATAACCAAAAATAATACATCTTGTTGGTTGTGAAGCTCGCTCTTTGCATTTTCAGTTCTGAAAAACCTGAACTACTGACTTTGGAGAGCACTCTGCCAGACTGGTCCTTAATGCTCATCGACTAACTTGCTTGTGTTCTAACTATCAAGTGAATGGGATATGTATACATTAGACTGACATTGCAGATGCTGGATTTCTTACTCATGATGTCTTTGAATTGTTGATTGAAATCAAGGACATAAAATTGTCATGTGTGCAATGTGAATTTGCCTTTTCTGCTGATTTTAGGAATTTATTTAGATTCTTTCTTGTAAAGTTGCAAAAAGATTCTGCTTAAAGACTTCCAAAGGCTGGTTATGTAAGGCATTTATCTTTGGCTCCCCAGAAAATTGTGAAAGATTTTTTTTTTTTTTTTGGATTTTTGGAAAAAAGGGTAAAAGAAACGGGCAGTCCTGTGCCCCTAATGCACTGTTAATATAGATAATCAACTATCATCAGCCTTCCACTCTTCTGATTCCCTTATCGTCCTGCCCAAAAATTTTAAATAGAAAAATAAACACCTCCAATCATACTCCTCTTTCCCCAACATAAATGAAGATGATATTATTTGCTCATTGGTGCATGCAGGGGTCATGATTTCAGCAGTTCAGATTTCGGTCCTCGTACAGTTATTCTCTGCGATCAGGTACCTGTAGCCTATTTTCTTTTATAATATTTTTTCCTTTATTGTTTATATCATATATCAATACTTTTATATGCCAACAACTGATGACTGCTATTTCTTTTTTCAGTGTGAAAAGGAGTACCATGTTGGATGTTTGAAGGAGCATGGACTGGATGACCTAAAGGTTTGCAGATTATTTGTCATCTTTACAGCAATAATCTAGTTTGTTTTTTTGGCATCTATATATGCTTTACAGCAATAATCTTCTCATGATAGGCTGCCAAAAATGTGCCTTGCCTCCTTTAAAGCAACATAACATATCTCAAAAATTTCAGTTTCTCCGCAATTCCATATTCTCTGCCATACTTGTGCAAATTCTGTGATGTTTGTAGTCTAACTATTCCTTCTTTTGTCCTTCCATATCTCCTAGGTCGATAAATATGCAAATAATTTTTGCAAACTAAGTCAATAAAGCTGCTTAATTTTCATCTGACATTTTTGTACAAAGTAATTTTTATACATGCCAGGACATATATTTATGTGAACATATTTATCTAAATAGTTCTATGCATATTATTGCATTTTATGCTTGTATATCTGTCTTGATAAATAAGACTATCATTAACTGCCTTATTTACTAGCACAGCATGGGGAATATCATTTTTACTTATCATTCGAGTTAGTATTACTGTGCATAATTTTCAAGTTCGGAAGATTGTCTCAAGTCTTGTTGTCTTCACTTTATTACTGTACCATGGTTAAAGGTTTCCTTTTTCTTTTCTTCAAACGTTAAATTGTGGGAATCTTAAATTTAAAACCAAAAAGAGTGTAGAAAGCAATTTGCACAATATAAGTTAGTATACCTGACAGTGGAATGAACTTTTCATGATAAATAAATGTAGTAGAAATTAAGATGAAACGAGAGTAAACTTATTACTACCTGTTATGCTCGTGCAATATAGACTACTATGTGATCATTAAGTTCTAGTTGTGCAAAATAACCTTTTCAAGTACATTTGGGAACTGGAAAGAGATATAAGTTATTTACTGGGTGTGGTGCTAAATGTTTGCATATTTCATGATTGCTTTGCACTGACAGTTTTCCCGCATGTTACAGGAGTTGCCTAACGAGAATTGGTTCTGTTCCAAAGAATGCAGCAGTATTCATTCTGCGCTTCAGCAGCTCATTAGTGATGGCGATAAGGAGCTTCCTTATTTTCTGTTAAGTATGATACAGCAGAAATGTGAAGATCAGGGTGCAGAGGATAAAATTTCGTGGAGACTTCTTCTAGGGAAAGCAGCTTCTGAAGAAAATAGGAAGTGGTTGTCTGGTGCTGTTTCAGTTTTTCATGTGAGTACAGATATCCCTGGTATTTGATAATTGATATAGTTTACAGATGTGAAATTTATTTTGTTTTTCTCTTTTAGGCTCATTTTCATTTCTAGTGATAGATAATCATGACTCTGGCAAAACTATCATCAGATAACTTCCTCTAAGAGAATGTATACACTACTTACCAGTAAAAATATCCAAAACCAGGAGCCTTAAGAGGACTTTGCCATATCAGTCTATTCTTTTTAAGCAAGAGTCCCATGACCACTATTTGTTTATAAACTTGGATTGCAGCAGATATTCTTGTAAAAAGAATTTGTTCTGTTAAAGAGCGTCGTAAATCTGTGTTAAATCAATGTCTTGAAAATTTAATCCTTTCAGAAAGTAGTATCTTCCAAGCATCTTTGATGTTGACATCTAAAACTGATGCATCATTGAGGATACCATTTTGTCTGCTGAAGTTGTTATGTGTTTTTAACTGTATATGCTGATGATCCTGTGTGGATTTCAGACAATCTTATGTTACATTTTCAATCTTGCATTGTGCTATAGGACCGTTTTGATCCCATTGGAGATTCCAACAAAGGCCGTGATCTCATCCCTGTCATGGTCTATGGGTAAGTAACAATTGCTTTAATACATAATTATGGTGTCTTTTTTGGTGCTGTAAGTTGGAGATAAGATTTTGCAACTTATGGTGCTGTGCAGGAGAAGCAATAGAGATCAAGATTTTGCAGGGATGTACTGTGCTGTGCTAACAGTGAAGTATGTTTCTTTCTAAAAGACTATTTCTCTCGCACGTCTTATTTAATTCCTACGCTAATGTTTTTTGATTGTGCAGCTCTACAGTGGTGTCTGCTGGAATCTTTCGTGTATTTGGACAGGACGTGGCAGAAATCCCACTAGTTGCAACGAGTACTGCCTTTCAAGGCAAGGCAAGTTCAGTGAAGTCTTTAGTGAATTTTACACATATAGCCTGCTGACTTCATTGAAGTCTTTTTTGTGGATCTATTGATATAAATTCAATTTTTGTCTCTTCAGGGATACTTTCAGTCGCTATTTTTTTGTATTGAAAACCTGCTGGCATCTCTGAATGTAAGGGACCTGGTGCTTCCCGCTGCCCCTGAAGCAGAATGCATTTGGAAGAACAAATTTGGCTTTCAGAAGATAACGGCGGAGCAGGTATGTCTTCTTCTGCTGTTGTTGTTCTATTCTTTTCCTTTTGGTTAAAGAAAGTTTCAAATTTCATTTAACTGTGTAATCTTTTGCCTTCCAGCTGAAGCAATTCAAAAAGGACTATCAGATGATGATATTCCAAGGAACGACAGTCCTGCAGAGGAGCGTGGCCAGGGTTGGGATTTCTCCAGACTGAAGAATGTATGATTTTGTGTAAAGACAGTTTTAGTTTATCAGGGCCCTTTTCTGGGTTTGCGCCAGACGCTTGATAGTGTAAATAGTTCAAAGTTGATTTTGGTAGATGTACAGAATGGAGCAGTATCAAGTCTGCTCCTATACAGAAACTGTAGTTTGTATTTGCGTTAGCAAACTTTTTGGTATAGAATCGAACAGGGTTGGAAAAAAAAAAAAACTTCAGTGATGATGTCTATAGTCGATGGGCACATAGTTTATAGGTTTAGATTATGGAATCTTTATATTTAAATTGAGAAACAGAGAAAGATTTCAAATAGTTCAGAATTTTGACAGTCATTTGATCATGCTGTATCAGCTCCAATTTTGCCAAACCTCTGGAGATGTATATATCATATGATTTTTGTTCCTGTCGGTCAATTCTTTTGATGCAATATCTGCATAATGCTTGAACAGATTTTGGGTATGACATAATTTGTTCTGATTTGAGCTTATACCATAATAGATGTAAAAACTATTATTGATTGTGCAAGTTGTATTGTTTTGTAGGAAACAAATGTTATGCTACTACTACCACCAATATCTTCTTCGAAAAAAATGCTAGAAATCAAACAAATGTTGCAGCAAATTGAGGAAATTGTTATAATTATAAGACACTAATTACTGCTAAAACGTTGTCGTGGGAACAAGGGGTCCAAACAGTCATCAGAAAAATTGTTCGGAGCGATTTTGTGTAAAATGCACAAGATGTAACTCAATTTAATATGATGTAATTCACTTTGCACAATGTGTAATTATAGAATAAAATTTTGTAAAATCTACACGTAATATGAAAAATAATGTATAAGATAAAATCTGAATCTTATATATTTTTTTTAATCAAATCTTGACCATCAACCTTCCAAAACGATTGCCTTCCCTTCATTCTTGTCTCTTGTCGTTGGGGTTAGTTTATTCAGCACTGTAACAAGCACACAAACCACACACAAAAAGCACGCACCAGAGCGGGAAAAGCATTTTAAGATTTGAAATTCAAATTCCAAAATCATATTCTGTAATTTTCTTCCTACCGGAAATAGTGTCAAAAAAAATTAATAGTATATATTTGCTTAATCCGTTAATTCCCAATTCCGCCCTCCCAGTCTCAACCCATCAGAAAGGCAGAAACCTATCCAGTCTCTCAGTCTCTAGTCTCTACTACACTTTCTCCCTCTATTTCCCACTATTTTCGTATCCATTTTCTCCCTCTCTTTATTTCTGGTTCTCGCTCGCCCGGGAAGGTATGCTCGATTTGAACCAATTATGCTTCATATTTATCTTCTTCTTTTTTTCGTTTTTTCCGCCTTCAGTAATTGTTTTGTGGTTTACAGATCAATTTAAGCAGTTGATTTTGTGTTTTCCGACGATCGGAAAGTGAAAAATGGGACAGATCCAATATTCCGAGAAGTACTTCGATGATACATACGAGTACAGGTGAAGAATCATTTTTAAGTAATTATTATCCGTTATATGTGTTCCATTTTTTTTTTCAGAAATGAATGAAGTTTCTGAATTGATTTTTTTTTTATTGTGATGATAATTCAGGCATGTGGTTCTTCCTCCTGAAGTGGCGAAGTTGCTTCCCAAGAATCGGCTTCTCTCTGAAGTATGAAGTTTTTATGTTTACCTTCTAAATTTACTTATTAACTTAGGGTTTTGGTGTTTACTTTTCCCCCCTAAAATTTTACATATTTTCCCTGTTAGTCACTTGCGATAAATTAGGTGCTCTTTTTTGTTTTTTAAATTAATAATCGATCTATCGAAATGAATTATGTGAACTTTTTGGTGTGGGGAAAAATGATTGTACTTCAGAGATGAAAATCTAGGTTCTCCTAATGATAGATCGAAGTATGATATTTTTTCTAATTTTAATTCAGTATATAACGAGAATTTGAAAATCGTCTCTCTAAGCTTCTATGCAATTATGCAAATCTCAATTCAGCTGTACACTGGGAAATTCTATTTACATTTCTGAGCTTACACTCGCTGATGAAAGCCCAGAATTTGGAGGAGTTGGTTTTCCTGATGAATGATGATGTTAAGTTGCAGTCTGTCTTAGAATTATGCTTTACTCAAATGACATTAATACAGTTGTTTCTGTTGTTATTGGTCTCTATATTGCTTGTATGAAATTGAATGGCTTTACGGTTTCTGGACTTCAATCAAGATTAGTATCTAATTCCTTTCTTTTTTTCCCCATTTCGTGTTGCTACTAGAATGAATGGAGGGCAATTGGGGTCCAGCAGAGCCGAGGGTGGGTCCATTACGCGATTCACCGACCAGAGCCACACATCATGCTCTTCAGGAGGCCACTCAACTATCAGCAGCAGCAGGAGAATCAGGCTCAGCAGGGTGTGACTGCTAAGTGAACAACTGCTGCTGTTGTTCCTTTGCATCGTTGAATACTTGCTTTCATTTCCTCTAGAAATGAGCCTATGGCTATATAAAATGCTATCATCTTACTGTGTTGTTCCAGAAGTTGTTTAGACATGTTGGAAATGTAAACTCTAGTAGTATTACTTTATACTCTTAAATGTGGATTCTTGGATGTTGAAACCTCGTTTTAATGTCTTTAATGTCTTTCTTTTTTTGGTTAACATCTTTAGTAGTTGGAAAGTACTTAATACTGGTATTTGGATGTTGTACTGAAGTTTGATTCCAAATGTACTGGTTTGCGTACTTTGGATGACACCAGTCACCACAAACCCATTGGGCTTCGCTGAATTGTGGTGCGTTGTTGCTTTGTCGTGTTTTTGTGTTTTCTGGTGTTGTTCCTCTGTTGATCTATCATAACATGCTTTGTCTTTTTGGTCAGTTGAATTTTTTTCTCCTTTGAGTGTAAATTCATTTGTGTGCACAGATGGATAGGTCCAGAAGGTTCTCTATTACTATTTACCCTACATTAGCACTTACATTTTTGGGGTTTGGGTCCAAAAATCTTCACGGAGAACTATTAGAATTCTTTGTTGAAGAGACTTGTAATGTATCCACTTCGATGGTGATTACACAAAAAACAGGCCTGATAGATTTTTCTGAATTCCATAGGCGTTAAGAAAGTGCTCTAGCAAGAAGCTGCAGTTGGATACTTTTCCTGCAATACGATAGTTGTTATACCTTCATTTGCTCTTGTTGTCTTACTCTGCTTTTGTTGTGCTTTTCTTACTCTGTTTGGTTGCTGATGCAAAGGAATGTTGAATACACTCGATGTCCGAATGAGCTATTTTTAACCCGCAAACACATCGGATTGGAATTCTTTTAATTTGTTTTTAACCCGAAAATATATAGGATTGGGATTCCTTTACTTTGGGTAGACTATTGTGATTTCTTGTGTAGAATCGGTGGTTGGTTTTACCTTATTTCTGCTGGATGGAATCAACTGATATGCCTGGGTATGTTTATGGCAAAACATACGGTAAGTGCCATTTTTCGGAATGGTAATAGATTGCGAAACAATT
Organism: Coffea arabica; assembly: GCF_036785885.1. Lineage (NCBI taxonomy): Eukaryota > Viridiplantae > Streptophyta > Magnoliopsida > Gentianales > Rubiaceae > Coffea > Coffea arabica. The sequence goes on from NC_092311.1 coordinate 45,952,309, forward strand.
AGGTGCCAGTTTTCCCCAAAAAAGAGGAAACAAAAAAAAAGATGCTAAATAAAGTCGAGACTAAGGGAGGAAGTCAATTGCTGCAAAAAATATCAGATTCATTTTTTCATGCGATCTCTTTTACAAAATACACTTTTTAATAGACAAAGTACAACAGATGCATTTTTCACAACCTTAGGCCAGATAGTAATTAAAAACAAATATTTTTAACACGAGAAGTTCAGAACTTAAATGGAATATTTATCATGAAATTCAGTCATTATGATTATTCAGATTGCAACAAAATCAAGCAAAGGAACTACAATAAAACAAGAAAATTTTGTCCTTTATTAATTAGAACTCTTTAACGAGCTGACGCCTACAAATTTGTTAAATGCGGTTGGCAAAAGCCAGAGGAAAAAAACAAGTAAATAAAAGGCTGGCAAAAGGAGGCGAGGAAAAGGGAAAACGTTGGAATATTTGGGTGGGTCGGGTCAAAGAGGCGAGGGAGCAATTCTTGTTAATCGGGCCCCAAACAAGGGAAAATCGCCAATTTAGTCCCTAAACTTTTTTTTTCTGTCGATTTAGTCCCTATACATTATTTATAGCCAATTTAATCCCTAAACTTATATTTCGGTTCCAATCAAGGAGCTTCACGGCGGAGCCACCGCATAATTTCCATCAGCTTCCCAATCGAGCAACCCAGAAGGGGTATTTTCGGAATTTCCATTCTGGAGCCTTTACCAAAATTAACCGAAACGAAAGTCCTATGAGAAATACCCACCCAAAACCCAAAATGAAAACAAAAAAATTTCTCCAGTCGCCACAGAATTCTTGAAGAAAATCCTCGCATAAGATTCCGCCACCACCGCTGCCACTCCTGCCGCGCCTAGCACCACCGGGGCGTGCTTACGAGACGACCCACATCCGAAATTGTCACCACCGATGACGATGGAGTAATTCGATTTGAATTGATCCGGTTCAACAAAACGGGTCTGGTAGGAAGAGGGAAGTCCGGTTAGAGCATAGGACTTGAGCTTTTTGTATTCTTCCGGGTTGGAGAGGACCAGGGTAAGATACTTGGCGGCAATGATTTGGTCAGTGTCTATGTTGTCGCCGACAACGTAGCAGATGCCATGAAAAATGGAAGCGGTGACGGTGGGAGGAGGAGTGGTGGAGGCGTTGGGGGGAGTGATGGCGGAAAGGGGCTTGTGTTGGAAATGGGGAAGAGCAGAATGGGAAATGAGGGGTTTAGTGGAGGGATAGTTTGGCGAAATTGAGGCGAATTTGAGGGAGGAGGGTGGGGAGAGAGAGGTGGTGGCAGCGGTTGAGGTGGTGGGAAATTTGGCGGTGGCGGTTGGGTTTGATGGGATGATTGAAGCTGAAGCCACCATTTTGTGAAACGTGTTAGAGTTGTATTTTAGTGGGTGTTGTGCGTGTTTTTGTGCTTTCTGAAAGAAGTGCATCACCTTGGGTGTTTCTTGTACGGGCTCTAGCCTCTGAGGGCTTCTTTCTTCTGCCCGGATCAAGGGCAGCGCCGCCCTTTGTTACTGGTATTCCTACTTGTGATTCTCATTTGCATTTATTCTATCAATTGGTTGGCTGAAGATTAAGAAGATTTAGATGATAAAACACAAACATGGGATGCATTCAGATTTTTTAGTGAGAACTTTTCAAAAATTCTTCCAAGATTCGAAAGAAAGCCACAAGGCCACCACCCCTCTTCTGTGAGAGCTGAGCAAGAAATTTTTGCCCAAGAAATTTTTTTGTTTTCATTTTGGGTTTTGGGTGGGTATTTCTCATAGGACTTTTGTTTCGGTTAATTTTGGTAAAGGCTCCAGAATGGAAGTTTCGAAAATACCCCTTATGGGTTGCTCGATTGGGAAGCTGATGGAAATTATGCGGTGGCTCCGCCGTGAAGCTCCTTGATTGGAACCGAAATATAAGTTTAGGGATTAAATTGGCTATAAATAATGTATAGGGACTAAATCGACAGAAAAAAAAAGTTTAGGAACTAAATTGGCAATTTTCCCCCCAAACAATTAACAATAAGGTATGTGGATTCAAGATTTTGACAGCGGCTGAGTCCTAGCGACCGTCACCGGCGAAACGACGTCATTCAACACCTTCGATTCTAACTCCAATTAAGTTTCCAGGTAAATTAATCTTTGCAAACACAAAATATATCGAAAATCTGGATTTGTCATAGCGTAATTGAATGTAATGATTTCTTCTAGTTGATCCTAACGAAATTGTTGAAGGCAATAATTGAAATTAGGGATACAGGGATTTCTTGAATAGCTAGCTAGCTCCTGTTTGGCTTTTCCCGTTTGTTTTTCGTTTTCAGTGGGTGGTTTTGGACTGTTGCTAAGGGAACTAGTAGTTCCTCCCAACATGATGTCGATTACTATTAGAACCTTAAGACATTAGACTTATTGAAGATGTTTAAATGTGGACACTAGAACGAGGGTCTTGCTGAAGGAGACAGATGGTTTCTGGATAGAAAATTTTTATTGTCTGTTGCTGCATCTGATGATGGTTGTTGTTGGGATCATGGTTTTTCCCTTGCTTGTAGCGTCAATCCGTGTTTCTAGCTACTTTATGTTGGATACATGCAGCTTTGATCGGACGTGATCTGACATTTCCTGATAACTAGGTTCCGCTAGTTATTTTGCTCTCTCCAATAAGATTGCAAATAATGCTAGTTATAGGCAACAAGCATATCTGATGAAAGATGGCAGTCTGTTCTTTTGCTTACATTTAGTACACTATTTTTGTCATGTACCCTTTTAAGGGATGTTTGCTAGGTGGAAATACCATTTGAGTTGCCTTTTTTTGTGTGCATTATCTGTCAATTCTGTTGGTATGTGTACTTGGATGATCGTAGATAATATCGAGCATTAATTTTTACTTGGAGAATTTGATACTAAGGTTCACGAGTTATCATCTGCTTAACCACGAATACTCTTTTAAGTTTGCTAGATTTACAGAAATCAGAGTCAGAGTTTTCTGGGGTGCCCTTTTCTTATGTTTTGCCTCTTTTTTGCTTTTGTCTCTGTTATTCCCTTGTGCTTGTCTGGTCAAGTGCAAATAGTTATGTGTACAAACTGCCATTTGATGGAGTTCTGTACTGTATTTGTTTGACAATCATGTTGAAGTACGCCATAGAGTCTCCATTTCAATGGAATAATGGCATCATGGTAACATCTTTGCATTGATATAGCATCTTAACTTTCTTATTCCCCTTACATATATAGACTGCAGTAGAGTTCCTGAAATATCTTTGCATTGACATGACCTAAACTTTCTTGTTCATCTTACAGCTACTTTCTTTGAACTGCAGATCTTTTTAATTTCAGTCTGGGAGCAATTTGCTTTGTTAGTGTTCTTTTGCTAGTAGCTTCAAATATTCTAGGACAGAAAGCAAAAATAACCACGGTGACTCGAAAGATGTTGTACCCCTAGGTCAGATCCTCAAGTTTTGGTTTATCAATTTGCCTCTAGATTTGCGGCACAAACTTTATACCCTGAAATTTCTGAAGGTTTTATGCAATTCATTGAGGACGGGATTTGCTAGTTGACCTGTTTATGTATGTTTCTCACTTTTTAGAACCTTACCAAAGTTCGTTATTGCTTTGGTATTTTCTTGTTTCTTTGCAGGTTGTTCTTTTTCACTTCTGCAACCTTGATGTCCCGGAAGCGAAATGCCATTGTTGCTACAGGGCTAGTGGTTTTTGCTGCTGCAGGATTAGCATTTCCCTTTTTCATGGCGTAAGAAATATCATTGCCTATATAAGAAAATTAACATGTTGTAAATACCAAGAAAATCGCTTTTGCAGTATGAGTAATACTAGCTAATTGTGCTGCTGATTTGCTGGTTGACCTGTATTCCTGTTTCATACCCAGATCTAGATCATCGAAGATGAAACCTGTTATTGATTCATCAAAGCCTCTACCACCTCAGGCAACCTTCCGTGGACCGTATATCAACACCGGATCGCGCGACATTGGACCTGATCATCAATCTTACCCGAAGAAATAATATGTTTTGTGGGCCTTTTACTATTTCGAGTAGAAAGCTGTTATTTTCAGGTGATGAAAAGGCTACTTCTTCCATTGATGGAGAAATGTATTTGCATTTTTGCAAGAAGTATACATTTATTTAGGGGCCCTTCTTCTGTCTGTGTGTTACCAGAATCTTGGAAGTGGGGAGCAAATTGACCACATTATGGATTCTGTTGATAATTATTTGTCGCCTTTAGATTTACTTGTACGATCTTGTAATAAAATGGTGATTGGTGAGTATTTAATATTTAGTGTTTACTAACATAATTTAAAATTTTTAGAGTAAAACTAATAAAAAAGATCATTTTTTAAAATAAGGTCCAACCAATTTGTCTTTGCCCGGAAGATTTAAAAAATTTTCAAAAAATGAAAAAAATTTGTAATGCCTTTAGCTTTATAATATAATCAGACTTTATGACGGTGAGCAAATTATGATAAAACTAAGTCCTTAAACACACTGATGTGACAAATTTGTGGCCAATTGCTATACAATTGCTACAGTCTAATGATTGTAAACAAAGCATACGTGATAAAACATGTTTTTATCACCACAGCTACAAAGAAAAAAAATCATACAAAAATTAACATATATAGTTTACTATAAAGATAAAAGTACAAATTTGATAATTTTATTTACTTCTTACTAGGTCAGTTTAACATTATTGATGAGACTCTCAGTCTGTCATTATTTCCCGAGAGGTAGAAGTACTTACAATCCTCATCCCACCTAAAATTCGCGAAATTAGTTGAGAGTTAAAATAAAATTTTAGATCAGATTGACTGATCCATTTTAAATTTAAAATATTTCTATAGGGTCCTCTCCTCGTCCTTCTATATCATAGCGTTAAAAGCAGAAAAACATTTATTGTTTTCTTGATATTTTCTAGCATTTTTGATAAAACCTTCTAGTAAAAGTATACCCCTTTAAATTTTTTTACCACAAATAAGTTATTTTCACACTAAGATTTCTCAAACCGGATGCACCGATTCTTTTAAGGATTGGCTTGGTTCTCTGCAGCTTGCTCCTGGTTACATGAATCCCACCAGTACGACATTGAAGGAAGTGGTGGGTATTCTCGCAACGGTAAGGCCAATGGCCCATCAAAACCATACCATGTCACGTTTTCAATGAACTAAGCGGTAAGCCCATTGGCCTCTCTCTATTTTACTGTGACTGCCCATGGTTTTGACCAGGGGTGGCAACGGTACCGACCCGACCCGACCCAAATTCAATAAATTTTCTCGGGTTTGAATTGAAAAATAATTCCGATATCAGGATCCGGGTTTAGACCTGTTTACTTTAACAAAAAACGGGTCGAATACGGAATATATGATTCTGACCTGTGTCCAATCCAGACCCGAACAATATATTAATAATTTTTATAAATTATAAATATTCCTAAATACATTCTTTTACCAAATTAACAATTTAGTAATGACTTTGTAGATTGATTTGTGGTTAGTTTTGGATTGACTATTGCGAGTTGTTTGTGATTTAATTTTGAAATTTGATTTGTTTAAATTTGGAGATTAGATTTGAGATTGGTTTTGGATTTAATTTTGAAATATTTAAATTTATAATTTTTCTTTCCAGGTAGACCTGGACCCAACCCCAACCCGAGACCCATCAGACCCATTTTGGGACTTTAAGGTCAAAATCAATCGAGTATACTGGTTGGGTCTAGGTCTACTATATAAAAATGGATTCGGATTCGGAATTTTCAATTTCGACTCGAAACCGACCTGTTGACACCCTAATTTTGACTTGAAGATAAATCCGGGTAAAATAGAGTACTGAGAGCTGAGAACTAGAAATGGGAACTTGACCAAGATGGTTTGTTTGGATTTGCTACAATGTCTTAAAAATATCTAGGCCGGAGTAAGGCTGCTCTCCAATTGCGTCGAGTAATACACTTTCCAAATTTTACTATTCCAATAAAAATGTTAAAGGTTGAGCTGGAGTTTTTTAAACTTGAGTTCAAGATGCAATCGGTGATATTTTGAGTTTTACTAAATTTCGTAATTTTATAATAAATGATTAAAAATAATATCATGGAAAGAATACTTTAATTTTTTTTATTCGAACTCGACTCGATTATTTTATCAAATTAATTCAACTTGATCAATTCAGCATTTAAATTAACCTTTTGACCAAGTTACACGCAAATCCAAGATGAATAACTTGGTCAATTTACACCCTGCCGACCTGCGTCGAAACAAAAAAAAAATTGACACAGTTACTCATACCAGATGCTTTTATTATTATTATTATTATTTTTAATAACAAGAGAAGGATAAAATTTATGAAACCACGGGGGAAAAGGACAATTCGAACTCACAGATGCCTAAATCCTGGGTCGAGATGGCTGCTTCCGGACGCAACTCTGGCCCTTTTCACATCATACACCTAATTTACCAAAATCACAAGTGTTAGAAAATGACCAAAAACAATTATCCAGTTAGGAGGGGTTGGCAGTGAATTCTGCGGTGCAAGTGTAAAACCGTTGAAACAGTTGAATCAGTGCCATCTCTGTAAACCACATTTTGTAATGCTCCTTCTGGAGAAAAAGCATATGGTTCTAGAATACTCATCGTCACTGATGAAAAAAAAGCCTTGCACGCAAAGGCTCCTTCCTTGGCCTTTCTTAGTCGGCCCCCGTAGCACACTGGGCAGTGCTTTCAACCATTTCCAAACCCGCATACAAATTTTCTGTATTTAGAACTGTTTGAGCGAGTTAATTAACCAACCAGAATAAAGAATGGATTCTTTACTCCTTTCCCCAGCACCATTTTCCACAGTTCCTTCTACCACCAGGAGCTGTCAACCTTCCCGTACATCTTTATATCCAATCCTAAATAAGCCTGTGTTTCATGGTAAAAAGAGGAGGTTTCTTCCACCTTTAAAAGTTGCAGCTCCACCAAACCCAACAATAACGTCTCCCCAAGAAGACGAAATAGAAGAAGCCCGGGGTCAAGAAACCGGAATTGGACTTGAAACCCAAGATTCAGAAGAGTATTCTTCTACAAAATTCTCCTGGAGAGACCACTGGTACCCTGTCTCTCTTGTGGAGGACCTCGACTCAAGTGTGCCTACTCCATTTCAACTCCTCAATCGTGACCTTGTGCTCTGGTTCGATCAATCCAATTCCCAGTGGGTTGCTTTTGATGACAAATGCCCACATCGCCTAGCCCCTCTATCTGTAAGTTGAAATTTTATGAAAAGTCAGCTTTTTGAGGATCAATTGTGGCGAAAGTTTAGATTTTTATGATGTTTGAGTACTTAAGGATTTTGTTTGTTTGGTTGTAGGAAGGGAGGTTAGATGAGAATGGGCACTTGCAGTGCTCCTATCATGGATGGTCCTTTGATGGTTGCGGGTCATGTACTAGGATCCCTCAGGCTGCATCAGAGGGACCTGAGGCTCGGGCAGTGAAGTCTCCTAAAGCTTGTGCTACTAGGTTCCCTACTTTGGTCTCTCAAGGACTTCTCTTCGTTTGGCCTGATGAGAATGGGTGGGAAAGAGCTAGTGCCACTAAGCCCCCCATGTAAGGCCCTGTCTTGACACTGCATTCATGTGCATATTAGCAGTATACGTTTGTCGAGGTTATTAGACTTTTGTCAAAAATTAAAGGTTATTAAATATTCTAACGAATAGCCACATGGATTGACTAATATAATAAAATTTGTGTACTGCAGTTTGCTGGGTACGTCGTGGATTAGAGTTTGCATAATTTATTCAGTGTTCTCATTTTTTAATTGGTCATGGTTTGTATAGGTTGCCGGCTGATTTTGAAAAACCTGAGTTTGCAACGGTGACAATTCAGCGTGATTTGTTCTATGGCTATGATACTCTCATGGAGAATGTTTCTGATCCTTCCCACATTGATTTTGCACACCATAAGGTGCTTATCGTTGACTTCAGCAATTATTTCTTTAACTTGTGAGTAATATCAGAGAACTGACGGATTCATTTGTCAGCTAAGAAATACTCACTGGAGCTTCACTGATGTTTATAAGATGAAGCCCTAGTTTGACTAACTAGTTTCCTACATACCGTGCTTAAATGGCCTTCTGACTATGCTAAACCAAATTAGTGGCATCTTAAGATGATTCTCTTTAGTTCAATGTAGCAGATGCACAGACATCCAACAAGTATCAGTGTCAGTGTATGGTTTTCACTCTTCTCAGCCAAAACAACAGTCTCTAAGCACCCATCTTGCACCCTTACAGATTTCGGTGTTGCATGACTGAATCTTACTTGAAACACTTGTGAGTCAAAGTCATGTAGCTCGATATAGGATCCTATTGACATATTGATGTATTTATTTCTCAAGGAAACGGAAATTGCAATCCATAACATGTCACTGCCTTAGTTTCAGGCTTCATCAGCAACGTTTATAATGAGTCTAATTTCTTCTTAATGCATGGCTATGAAGAACTTACCTTGGAGTTTAGTAAAAATACTGAACCCTGCAAGCATTTTTCTGATGTTAAATGTCATTCATATCTGTCATCAACATCTACTCTCATGGTCTAGAGAAATGTCAAACTATGAGCTAGTTTTTAAAGATGTCAAAGTATTTTTTTTTTCTTATTGGACCTTTAGTTGCAATATGGTGCTTTGATTTTCAATTTATCATAGCTGTGGTACGGTTCTTCATTTGTTGACAAATTTTTGAGGTCATTATTCATATTGTCCTGAGCATCTTTGACATAAGAAGTATATCTAAGTAGAATGGTAGATAGAGGATCCGTGCACTGAAATTGGTGCCTCTTGTTGTTGATTGCTTAAACATTTTGATGGATGATCACTAATTAAGAAGCATTTTCAGTGATACGTTTGGTGAATGTTACTGTAGACAAATATATATATGCTTGTCATTCTATACTACTTTCAGAACCACTTCACTAACAAACATTTTCTGGCATTACTTGTAACATATCACGAGAATCTCTATCACCCTATGTGCTGAAATCATTTTTCAGGTTACTGGGAGGAGGGACAGAGCCAAACCCTTGCCATTCAAGATGAAGTCTTCTGGACCTTGGGGTTTTGCTGGTGCAAATGATGATAATCCCATAATCAGTGCTCAATTTGTTGCACCCTGTTACTATGTGAATAAGTAAGCTCATGACTTTCGTCTAAATAGCTGAACTTTCATATGCAGCCTAACTGATTTTTGGGTCCCCTACACATAGAATCTGTTTCATTGGTTGTCAATAGGTTAAGCTCATGACTATCAGGAGAATATGAATTTCCACACGTTGAAAATCCTTTTAGGCTGAGATTTCAGAAGAAGGTGTATGTCTTAGGTAACAAAGGTTTTCTCATATGAGTGCCTATCCGCCAATCTGCCACTGAGGCACTAGGATTTCTCGGTTACCTGAAATGTCAAAAAATTATTCAGATGAGGCACTACGAACTCGTTATCACCACAGCACGTAGTGTTACTGCAATTTGTATTTGGTCGTGCGTGGCCCTTGTGCATGTTACTGCTGGTATGAGGATATGAAAGCTCATTATTTTCAGCTGCCATTTATCTGTTCTTCTGCTGTCATTTTCCAGAATTGAGATTGACACCAGGCTTCCAATTGTGGGTGATCAAAAATGGGTAATATGGATTTGTTCCTTCAATGTACCAATGGCTCCTGGGAAGACCCGGTCAATTGTTTGTAGTGCTCGAAACTTTTTCCAGTTCACAGTACCAGGGCCTGCCTGGTGGCAGGTATTGATGCTTACCTGTTCTTTTTAAACCAGAGTTCTAGAACCACAGCTGTAGCATAGGCATACAAGTTTTACTCAAGCGTGTGCATTGTCTTCATAGAATACCTCCATGCATTGTTTATCACTAAATTAATTAATCTCTATACAATTATAGAAGATAGAGGTAGCTGGCAGTTAAGAAGATGAATTAGCATTCAGAGACAGAAGGGACATGTTTACGAAGACTGTTAGTTTTGAAGAAACATATTAGCATTCATCTTGGGCCATTCTTTATTGAAATGCTAAAGCACTAAATTGTTTTCCTTTTCCCAATTTAGTCTCCCAAGCCAAAGGTAAAGGAAAGATCTTTCTGTTCTATTTCTCCATTTTCTTCTTTCCTTTCCCTCTAAAAAGCTCTAGTATCAGACTGGGGACAAGGGGAGGGGAGTGATGGAACTTTAGAGAGAGAGAGAGAGAGAGAGTGGCCACAATAGACCATGTAAAAAGACTACTAAGAGGGCAAAACTACAATATTCTGCCAAAGAATGGGACTGACATGGAAGTGTTGCAAATGGTAAAGACCAAGTTTGAGGAAATGATGTTCTGTAAATCATGTTCAGAAACTTGGACTACATTGGCTACCTGAATCTAAGACAAGTCAAGAACAAACTGAGAATCCTTTAGATTGTTGCATGCAAATATTTGGTCATGCTATCTTATTCAACGCTGAATATTATATTGTTGGAAATTTTTGGTGTTGAGTAATATGAGCATCTTCTCTCCTCTTTGTGTTTCCTATTGATGCGTTAAAGATCATCCACAACTTTGACACTTCCTAGTATATTACACCTTCAACATGCCTACTGTAACTATTAGAGCTATCTTGGTGAATTTCTCAAGTGATGCATTCCTCTATCTTCTTGGATATTGAGCTTGCTTCATTTCTGACCTGCAAAAACAGGTGGTTCCCAGATGGCATGAGCATTGGACATCAAATAAGGTGTATGATGGAGATATGATTGTACTTCAGGGTCAAGAAAAGATCTTTCTTTCGAAGTCCAAGGAAGGTTCTGCTGATATTAACAGGGAATACTCAAAATTCACATTTACTCCTACACAAGCTGATCGTTTTGTCTTAGCATTTCGGAATTGGTTGAGACGGCATGGAAACAGCCAACCTGAGTGGTTTGGTGCCACTGACCAGCAACCATTACCATCCACTGTCTTATCCAAACACCAGGTACTGGAATTAATCTTTGGAATATCTATATGTTGTGAATTTGTACAGGAGATAGACGCCTTCGCTTATCTGGGATGGCGTTATAGCGGTAAGGTGGATTTCTGTTAAGTTGGGGTTGCAAGGACATGTTTTCTGCTTGTGATACCTTGATGCATCTGGTCTGCGGCGTGTTGTTAATAGAAGGAACGGAATTAGGCTTGATTGGCATGTGACGCCTTTCATCTGATAGATTAGGTCTTTTATGTGGCTGTGAGCTCCATTCAGATTTCCATGCAACCTGTGTTGTTGCTCATCTCAAGTTACTTTCTCTTGTGCTGGATTTTGTGTCTCAGATGTTGGACAGATACGAGCAGCACACCTTGAAATGTTCATCTTGTAAGCGAGCCCACGACACATTCCAAACTTTGCAGAAGGTTTTCGTTGGCCTTGCTGTTATCTTCTGTTCGACAGCCGGGATCCCTCCAGACATGAAACTACGAGTTGTTTTGGGTGGACTTGCGATTTTAAGTGCCGGATTGGTGTATGCGCTGAATGAGCTGCAGAAGAATTTTGTTTTTGTTGATTATGTACATGCAAATATTGACTAAACTGCTACAGTACACGTTAGGATGGTATCATATACAGTTGTATAGGTAATTAAACTACAGTTTGCAATTACAGAGCCTTGGATGGCAATTAGATCCTGAACCAAAGACTTTTGGAAGTTGGAACAGAACTACGCATTAGGAAATGTAGTGATTAATGCATATATTCAAGTTTTTCCTGCTTTATGACAATAAAATATCAAAGGGTCCCCTCTTTCCTGTTTCTGTTCTTTTTCCCTGGCAATGATCCTATTGTACTCTATTATGCTCGATTCATTTGAGTTTCCATTTTCTGATTTCCTTTTCTTCTACTTGGATGGGCTCTTAGAATCTCTAACATCGAATTTCAAGGGCATCTTTAAAATTTGGATGTAGTCTCTCAGAATACATATAGTTGAATGGGTATAGCTATTGGTTTAGAAAATCTTTTAATCTAAATTTTCAGAAAGTTAATTTTACCTACACGATTTAACTACAATCTTACCCGAAATCAAACACAAATATTAAGAATCATCAAAACAAGACACTATCACTAAACTTTAGACGATGATAATTAACCATGAAAGAACTGAGATACAAGAACTTGGTCATCTTCATTCATTAAGCAGATCCAAAAACAGCCCATTACGTACAATCAAAAACCCATTGCCTAGATCAAGAACTACTAGTAGTTGAATGGAGTTTACTTTCCTTACAGCCACGAATACAACCCTAAATTCTAAAACCCGAACCTAAATCATGAACTACTTGTAGTAAACTTGGTAACAGCCTTAGTCCCTTCAGAAACAGCATGCTTGGCCAACTCCCCGGGCAAAACCAACCTCACCGCCGTCTGAATCTCCCTCGACGTGATGGTCGGCTTCTTGTTATACCTCGCCAGCCTCGAAGACTCCTGAGCCAACTTCTCAAAGATATCGTTGATGAAGCTATTCATTATCCCCATTGCCTTGCTCGAGATCCCGATATCCGGATGAACTTGCTTCAGCACCTTAAAGATATATATCTTGTATGTCTCGGTACCCTTCTTTGCTCTCTTCTTCTTCTTGTCTCCGGCTGCGGCTGCTCCTGCATCTTTTGGGAGCTTTTTGCCTGCTTTTGGCTTCTTTTCTGCCGCCGGAGACTTCTCCGCTGCTGCTGGCTTTTTCTCGGCGGGTTTCTTCTCTGCCTTTGGGGCCATTTTTTGGAGGGACTTTTGGTTTTGAATTTGGATTTCGACTGGCTTGGGGAAAAGAGTGGCTGTGCCTTTATATAGAAATGGGGAGGTGGGATTTGATTGGTGGATAGGAATTGACAGGGATTCTAAATTACAACCGTTGATTAAAAGATGGATATTGACGGTTGAGATTGACCTGCCATGTTCCTCCACGTTCCACGTGCTCGTCTTTCATTGGTGGTTGCGGGGATTGCGGATCTGGACCGTTCGTGATGGGAAGAATAGAGGGAGGAGATTTGCTTTATTCTACGACGTAACAATTGAAATTCATCGCGAAGAACAAATCGACAAATGCTGAATTGTACAAAGGGAAAATCGTCAATTTGGTCCCTAAACATTTTCACTAATGCCAATTTGGTCCCTTAAAGTTTTTTACTATGAAATTAGTCCTCAAAGTAAAATATATACGTCAATTAAGGACCTGCGTCGCAGCACCGCCTCAAACTTGTCTCTTATTGAAGTAGACGGCAGTCCATTCAGGGGCTTTTTGGGCATTTCATGCACTCTCTCAGAAGCTTTCCTAATTTTGGCATATGTTGGACGCAAACCAATTTTCTATCTTGAATTGAGCTCATGATCTCCTTCTGTCCTTTGACAGCATTTTCATAGCTCTGCAGAAGAGAATCAATCCACTTCCCCATTGATCCCAGAGGGATGGAAGTAGCAGCAGCAAGGGCGGCCGCAACAGGAGGAGCAGCCATAGCAGCAGCCATGAGTGAACATATAAGAACAGCAGCAAATGCGGCAACAAAGATAATGGTCGACAATTTTCTCCAAGCATGGATGTACATCATGTACTTAAGCTTTTTATCAAGCTTAGTCTTTCGCATTTGCAACTTCTCAAGCATCAGAATTTGGGCATGGGAAATTTCACCAGGCTTGACAACTGGATTAAAGGCCATGGCTTCTAATTTTTGGGCAACTGGGCAACTGGGCATATCCAGTTGGGCAAACTTCCCCATATTTGGGCAACTGGGCAACTAGATTAGTCACCAAATTTGAAAGACTAAGCTCCTAATCCAGTTGTTTCTCTTGAAAAAATAGAAATTGAAATTTTTCTGGGAGAAACAGCATATGAAGAAGATTTTTTTACCTTTCATAACAGGGTAAGTTCATTGGAACAAATCTCTGAGTAATTCAATTGGATTGTAAACATAAAAGGCGGGGAAAAATCCCAAAAGAAAAAAAAAGGCTTCCATCTGAAAACTCATATCAACAACCGAGAATCAACAATGGTTCTGATCGTCTTTAGTCCTCAGAATTAGGAACTGTTTCAAGTAATTGATAGAGTACCTACAGAAGACCCACGGGCGGAGAGAGACAGATGAGGAATTCCGGCAAAAGCTCCAAGACAAATGCGAAGGCCGGCAACGGTCAGGAGATCAGGAGAGACAGGAAATCGGGTACAGGCATGAATGGATCGCCGAAGAAAGGTGGCCATGGCGGCAAGTTCACGTGGTCCGGTGATGGTTACTCCGATGCTGAGCTAGGACGGATCGACAAAGAAGCTGTCGACTTAAATGATCCCAACTATGAAGATCCTATTAAGAACGACGACTGAAGATCATAAATATCATCGTCATCGGCTGTGATTATCAAATGTTGATCTTCTGATTTCTTTGTTTTTTAAGAACTTGGAGATGTAAATACGCCTTTGATTATACCTGGATATATGAATCTATGGTGATATGTGATTTACCATATTAAACAAAAAAAAAAAAGAATTCCAAATCCGATCTTCACCAACCCAGAAACTGATCTTCCGACTTAAAAATTCCTGCTATCTCCCCTGTCGAACAAAATTCAGCCAAAAAAGACAAGCTTAAATTGCCAAAGATTCATACAAGAAAATCCACGAAAATCAAATTTCCAATACCATCACTAACCTCCAAAGCTTCAGGATCAGACAGAAAAATCAGATTTCTAAGGAAACTCAAATCCCAATCCAAAGAATTCTTCTGAAAACAACTCCAATTCCTCTTGAATATCCAGTTGCCCAAATTTCACCGGGCTTCTCAAGCCCAAATTTCACAATTTCACCAGGCTTCTTACTCATATGACTTCCCATGGCTTCTTCTCAAGCTTCTAAGAATTCATGGCATGAAGTGTCCAAAAAGCCCCTGAATGGACCGCCGTCTACTTCAATAAGAGACAAGTTTGCGGCGGCGCTACGACGTAGGTCCTTAATTGACGTATATATTTTACTTTGAGGACTAATTTCATAGTAAAAAACTTTAAGGGATCAAATTGGCGTTAGTGAAAATGTTTAGGGACTAAATTGGCGATTATCCTTCAAAGTAGAAATTATGATGAAATATTCTATGAAAAAGCAAATGTATGGTGAAGCTCCTCCTATCACCTAGATGGATTACAAAAACCAAAAAAAAAAAAAAAATCCGTTAAAATAAAAAGGAAAATCTTTCCCAAATAGCATATGCTTTATAAGTAAACATTTTCGATTTTTAAACAATTTTACTGAAGCCTCAAAAATCAAGGCCAAGTGGCCAGAAATACATTAGTGCCACTGATTTGTTTAGATAATGGATTATTTGTAAAAGTTTATTTTTTTTTTGTATGATTAACACATTTTTTAGTTATTTTTTTTATCTCACACACATTATATCAAATCAAAGAAGTGTTAAGTATAATAGTATATTTTTTAAAAAATTTATTCTAAATAATTTACTGTCCAAACACACTTGAAATTTCTACAACTTGGAAATTGGAATTGATATTTGATAAATCTGTCATCAAAAAAGAGGTCAAATATTTGAACAGACTCTTCTGTAGACTTGCTTTACCTTCTTCTGTAGGAAGTAAAAGAGCAAGACCTATGAAAAGCGTGAAGGATCAAGTTTCAAGGTGATTTTCTTCTCTCGAACGTTAATGAGTTCTGCTTTTCCAGTGCAGCGACGGTTTGAATTTTTGAAGTATTAGTATCCTATTTATGAAACATGAGTTATACTTAGTTTTTCTGTCATCTTTGAAGTTTGGAATTTTTCATTTATTTATTTTTTTGAACTTGAAGTTTGGAATCTGTTCATATTGCATTACTAGATTGATATTTGGCATCATATAATTTCATAAAGTTTTGTAGAAAAATACATAATAAATATTAGTAATAATTTTAAATTAGCCATTATAATGTGTAATGGAATAATTAATTGATTTTAGAATGTAGGAGAAATTTTAATAAAGTTAACTCATAGGCAAGGAGAAGAAATTAGAGAGGGGATAATATGGTTTTATCAAAATAAAAATAGGATAATGAGAGTGCAAATAACATTACCTTTTTTTTTGGTAAAAAGAATTTAGATGGGTTCGATTTCGTTCACCATAATGGATCAGAACATGTCTTCGAAACTATAAGCGACTTATACAGACATTATTACATGTCACTGACTAACACAGTGCTCATTTCGTATGTTGGTCTTTCTTCTATGACTAAGAAGCCCTATTGGTCTCTATCCATCTTTTTAAGTTAATAAAGTAATGGTGAGCTTCCTATGTGGGGAGTGTATATCTGAGTTTAACTAGCCTGAGATCAGATAGCTTCATATTCACATAGAGATCGTATTTAATCTTCACAAACTTAAATATATAGGGAGGTGCAATTAAAATCACTAGCTTGCATATTACAAGTATCAATAAGAGAGAAAAAAGAGTTGGAGACATAAATATTCTCTCCTTTCCAAAATTAAGAACCCATTTGAATTGTTATTTTCTAAAATTTTGTAGAAAAATAAACTGTAGCGATTTGAAATTTATGAAATAAAAAAGTGATTTGAAAACATGTTCAACAAAATCATAAAATATTTTTGAGGAGAAATTCCAATCCAAAAGTGTGTGACTGTTATGTTTGATTACTATAAGATTTAGTTAACGAATAGTAGTAGCAGCAGCAGTACATAATTGATGAAAGATGATGTGGAAATGCAACCAAAATCTTGAGAAGCCAAATCCAGCAAATCTTGAAAGAGAGAACAATTTTCACCACACTGTTTATAGTTTAGTAGGACTAGTTCTTCGGTATTGCATCCAAACAAAAAAAAAAAAAAAAACGATTAATCCTGAACCGGAGTTAATGAATTCCAAATTATATTACTATATAGTACTACAGAACATTCATAATTACTCGGCAAATTTAAAAGGTCATTCTTGAAATGTTGCCTGCATACGAAGTACTAAGCCAGCAGTAACCGTCAATAGACATTACTGTCAACATGTGAAGAAATAATAGACTAGATTTTTGATGAGATAAACACCTGCTAGTACGCAGTTTATGATAATGCTGTTTTTACAAGTTATTGACCCTTCAGGAACTAAGATATCAACTGCCCGTGAAACGACTACTTGCAGGTAGGGATTAATTGACATTTCACCTAGCTGACCCCAAAAAAATAAAAAAATAAAAAAAAATCCCAGCATATGTGTGAAGCTTCAGAAACATGACTGCTTTTGGATTTTGATGTAAATTTCTCACCCAATTCTTAGTCGATGACGCTAGGGAACAAGATATAAAAATGTTGAATTCCCTTCTCCGATGATCAAGAAAAAGTTAGTCACGTTCGATTTTTATTCCGACTCAATGTCGATATAGATTGAAATAACTACAGTTTAATCTAGTAATGATTCTGGCCTGCATGGCAGGAACTTATTTCTGTTGATTCCTGAATATTTCTGGAGTTCTGCTCCCCAGTAGCTGTATCGATCATCATGGCCAAGATTCCATTAAACAATATAAGAAGAGGTCCTGGCCACTTGAACAGTATATGTATGAAGGCAACGATTTATCTGTAACTACCTCTGAAACATCGACATCATATGTAGCCGCTTCATCTATCAATACATCAACGATTAAAAAATTTACAAGGAAAAGGAAGAAAAAATAAGAAAAGGAGAGGGCAAATTTTTTATTACAACATTACCTATCATCTAGTTGCATTTGTGCAGCATTCTGATCAGCTTTCCCCATCTTTGCCAAAGAACTAATAGCCGGAGTATGTCCCACGAACAAAGCAACATGTCCCATGAGCTTATCTTTCCTGGAAAATGTGGTGCCACAAGAGCACTGCCATTTGAGATCCCCACAGTGCTTCTCATGAGTTCTCAGGTCGGACAGCACCGAGAATTGCTTCCTGCTGCAACGTTTGCAAACATACATCTTGGGACAGTGGCTTCTCTTGTAATGATTCTTCACACAAATCATGGACTTCAAGGGCTGAAACTTGGCATGTTTCTTATTCCATCTGCAGCCTTCATGGGGGCATGAATATTTCCTAGGCAATTTTGGCAAGCCTTCTTGATCTTTTCCATTAGCACCCAAGTTGTTCTTTAGAGGGTTGCTCAAAGCAGCGGTAGACTTGTATTCATCCCCATGAGCCCTCATATGCATTCTCAAATTGGCATCCCTTTTGAACCCTTTACCACAAACTTGGCAATAGTGTGTATACTTTGCTAATAAATCAGCAGCATCCAATTCCACAATATCATAGCTTTTTGGTGAAAGCTTCTCTAATTCTCCGCTAGCTTCACCTTTTTGAGACAGTAGTTCCCTTCTTCCAACTCCAACTTCATTATTATGGTTGCTAACCGTAACACTACTTGTTCTAGTATTAGTATAATTTGTGCTACAATTATTAGTATTATAGCTGTCACCATACCAATTATCAAGCGCATCATTTGCATAAAAACCCTGACCTCTATCTTCTCCAAAATGCGTAACGCGATTGCCTCCACAATTTTGTTGAGCCACCGGCAACTCGGGGACCTTAACACGCTGGTGGTGGTGTCCGTGTCCATGGCCGTGGCCGTGGCTCTGGCTGTGGTGGTGGTGGTACAATTCATTTGAACTAGTCCTATTATTATTTCCTGAAGGCCCTCCAGCTCCAAGAGACACCTGTTGACAAGCGAACATCATAGAGGATGCAGTAATAATAATTTCTTGAATCAACGTACCCATGCTAGCTACAGCTATGGGCGTTGACTCGGGAGGTTGATTATGATCAGAGGAAATGAACGTGCTAGCCAAAGATTGCACCTGATGAACCTTGTCTTTGAGAATTGACAGATTATATAAGAAAGAACTGGAATGAGTATCCGGGGCTGAAGTAGCAGCTTGAATAGAAGAAGAAGAAACAACATCTTGATCAGAAACACCATAAATTGATATCCCTTGTGGCCCACTGCGAAAACAAGAATTGGAGGACCCTTGGATGATCATCCTGGGAGAGTTATGCATGTCTTGTGGTCTTGTCCCCCTCCAAAGATGCCTAACCTAGCACAAGATGTCTTGTGGTTTTGGATGATCATCTTGACTGTTTCTAGTTGTATGTGATTGATTATATAGAAAAGCATTAAGAAATTCGATGAAATATGCAATTCCAGCCTCCAAAGGTGACGTCTATACTCTGGAGAGAGATGAGGAGAGGTCCTGAAGTCAACTTTCGAGGTTAAATTCATCACCACTTGACACCTCCCTCAAATCCTACCTTTCTCGCATTTGACACACAAAAAATTTGCTAGACAGAGTCTTCAACGGTTAATAGATGTTAAAAAAAAAATGGTAGACAAGGATTTAATTATTAATTTGGCTCAATGCTGTACATCAGCTGTGTTGATGAATTGCAATTCTTTAATTATTTATCTATTTGAAAAAAAAAATACATCTAATCTTGCGTCAACCACCACGCATGAGTTTTGTTGAGTTGAAGCAGTCAATTAAAATTACCAGCACAAAATAACTACAACCCATAGGTTCTGATTCTATAGCTTTTACTTGCCATATCTTCGTTACGTTGAAAATCAAGCAACAGCAAAATTGTGGCCAAACAAAAACGGCTCGCGTGCAAAAGTTCGGATTAGTATGAACATCTATTGAAGATTCAAATTCACCATTTATGGAGTTAACAAGCAGAGACGACGAAGAATTGTCATTTAGCTCATTGTTTAAGAAATTATGGGTTTAATGTTTGTATCATGCATACTGAAACATGTTTATTTTTTTTCACTCCTAACTGTCAGGTATATGATTCGAATGCTGGACCTGACGACAGAGATGAGTGAGAGAAACAAATTAATGTGGCTTTAATGATGAAGACAAAGTGAATTGATAAGGTGGATCAAATGTAACCTTAAAAGGTTGAAGGTTCACAGATTTATGGACTAATTTTCTTGAACGATGGACCAGTTGTCACTATTTTAGAAGAGTTATAGGATTTTCGTCTTCGTACTTCTATATACTCCACTACCTTATAAACAACGTGAACTACTCTTAAGTACTTCTTGAACCTCGTGCACAGAAAATTTTACGTTAGATACTAGATAATGTCAAAAAGATTTAGTTGTCCTATTCTTTCTAATCCTTTTCTCTGGAAGCAAACATTTGTTTATGTTGATTCCAAGGCGGCTTGAATGAGATAATCTTCTGCTGGTCACCAGAAATGAATGTCAACGAAGCAACTGCATGGTTATAACCAGTGGGAAAGGCTAATCTAGACTGCTGCATTGAAGTTCTCCTTTCCTGCCATGCCAAAACATACGAGGCTTCAACTGAGGCCGGTTAACTCCAAATGCGCCGAAACTTGAGCATGTAACCCTACGTAGGCAACAAGGCAAACCTACGGCAGTTAAATCAAATTATAATTAATGTACACTTCTTGTTGTTTCAACCTGAAATATTAATTTTCTCGATTCTCTTCTCTGGTTTTCTTTAGTTTCTCTTTTATGTCTTGCAACTTACTTGATTCAATGAAATTTTTCCGTATTAAACTCGGTTTTATTTACAGGTACGTGATCATGCACCCAAAAATTGCTAAATGTTACTAAAGATTTTACTGCATGATCTTTATATATAGGTAGACTTGTGTCATAAACAACTAGTGGCAAAGCTAGAATATATTTGCAATGGGGGCACAAATATGGATAGTTATTTTACTGCATTACAATAGAGGCAGAAAATAATAGCGATTGCATAAAAAGGAGTAGTATCTATAAGCAAATGTAACAAAAATGATGTAATTACAATCCAAGTATGAATTTTTGTGCATAGAAACACTCGGAGGACCAAATTTCTTAAAATACTAGGCTCGTACGTATAGTCGTCATCAAAATGATAGGTTAATTGGGTTACTAATTATTTTTTTGTTAAGAATTATTATCAAATTATTTGTGATTACATGTATCAATTGACTCTTTACAAATTATTAGGAACAAAAATATATTCTTTTAAAAATTATATACCTAAAAGGAATATTTTTATCTGGCTAGTGGGGGCACAATTACTTATTTGTGGGTGAAAATGGATTCTTTCACAATTTTCCTACCCAAAAAATGACGTACTTATTTGGCCATTGAGGACAAGGTCAAAGACTAGCTCCGCCAGTGTAAACAACTGCTAGCTTGTATCTATGGCCTTGTTTGGCAATCAAGTTTTTGACCAAATTTGTCTGTTACAAGTTTTTTAATAACTTTAGTTAAAGTAACTTCAAAAAATTTCTCAAAAATTTTAAACTATATACATTTCAAAATATTCAAAAATTTACACACTTCAAAAATTTTTTCTACAACTTCTACAGTAAGTTACAGTAAAGTTTTAGATAAACACCCAAAAAATTCACTTGCCAAACGGGACCTATGTAACAAGAACTTCCAACTTTGATTCATACAAACTTAATTACTATATGCTAGGAACATCTTTGATAGAGTTCATACACATCATGCAAAATTTTTTCGAATTATGCAAAGCTTAGGAAAGGGAATCAAGGGATCATATGAATATGCAAATCATAATTAGAAAAGAAAAAAATGCAAAAGCAACTTTTGGTCGGATTATTTCTAGCCTTAGTTGGGGGTTATACACTATACAATTGAATGGGCGGTCATGAATAACGTCAAGAAGTATAAAATTGTTCAACATACATGCTTTGTCCAGCTGCGTATAAGCACTGAATAAATCACGAGATAAGGATAATAAGCAATTGGATGAGAACATCCACAGCCAAAACTCTGCACGTCAATCAATAGGATAATGATTTGTAATATATCCGCTACATGCAGGCTCAACTGAATAAATGCTCATAAGTAAATCCAAACCTTTATGAGCTTGAAAAAAAGACCAAAACCAACTCTCATGGATTTTGGTAACAATAGGTATTCATGAACATTCTTATAATGTGCAATTTAACTGCTAAAAATAATATAAAATACGGATTTCAAAGATAACATGAATATAATCTAATTACTATTTTCAAGTAAGAAAATTTTCAAGGACCGCAAAAATTGTGAACTGAAATCATGAGATATTATTATCCACAATTTGCTCGTTTGAAATTAACTCATGTTTAGGTTTGGATCAGGGGATATATGAAATTCAAATTCTACTAAAAATTCATGATTCTCTCATAGAACCAGGGTCAGTAAGAGTCCGAATTTCAAAAAAATTAGACTAGACTCACATAAAATATGATAAGTTTGGATAAAACTCGACCCGTTAACAGTCTTACTCTCGAGTAATTCAAGCCATCTCCGCATAATTTGGACTGGAACAATAATAATATTCCGTAGACTTTGAATGACTTGGTAAAGAAAAAGTCTTCATTCAATCATTGTTTAGTTAAGATAAGCTTCAAATGTTAATTTTTGAAATAACCAAATTGAATTGGCTAAGTGTCTAAAAATTAGTAAGCATGTGCATTCAAATATTTAAAGAATGACTTAATTGGTTGTTTCCTCTAAAATGCGGTTAACGACAGCCAATAGATGCAACAAGACCGAGGCCATATGCAGTAGAACTTTTATATATACTATTTACATAGTATATAACTACGTAAACGCACCAGCTTTCTCTTTAGCCCCTTGGTAATTAGAACCTGGAAAGTCAAATTTCATTCATTTTTGGCCTCTAAGGATAGTTTTTATCACTACTGATTTCCACTTCTCCATGGCAGTAAAACAATAGGTATTCGGGCCCCGCGAAGTCTCGTGTTTAAACCATCAATTACGCATTTAGGTATTAGAAAAAGAAGCAAATTGCATTAAAGAACTTGCAATTATTCGTGAAACACTCCGCAATGATGCCTTCGACTGCAAGAAGTTGACGAGACTTTGGATGAGTTCAATGAATGCAAATCGTGTTGGGAAAAAAAAAAAATTTCACAAAAAAAATGTCAAAATTGTCACACCTAGGGTCTCTTAGAGTGGGCCAATCATTCTAATCAAGGGGATTGGTTTTGATACTACTATTATAAAGCTAAATGGCATAATCAAGAATATGTTTAGCTATGGTTTTTTTCTTTTTTGTTTTGGGTCATATCTGATAGTAGAAAGCAAATTAATAAGTATTAAAATTCCCTAGTCCCTGTACAAAGAAATTTAATTTAGAACTTCGAAGTTACGGTTTTCATGTCGAGCACACTCTACGTGGGCTCCACTCAGGCTTCCAAGGAAAGTTTGATAAGGCAGTTATTTTTGCCTTTTTTTGTTTCCTTTTTTTCATTCGACGCATTCTCCCTAATGAAAAAACAGCCAACGTTCCCACACTGTCTAAGGCCCTTTTAGGGGTTGCGATGCATTTACAAATAAAGCGCTTCTAAGTATTAAAAGTATTTTTATAATATTTGGTAATTAATTTTTGTTATAATTTAAGGAATTTAACTTTTAATAACTTAAAAGCGATTCCTCAAAAAAAAACTTATAGGCACTTTACAAATGTTTCTTTATAAACCACTACAACAAAGGGTGGCAATCAAGACAGTGATGGGTTGGCGGGTCGAGTTGAGATCAAAATATAATAGAAACTCATTTGATCCGGACACGACCCGCTAATCTATGATAGGTCAGGATGCCTGACATGAACACAATATTTTCTGATTGGCGGGTCACTTAAATAACCTAATATGACCTGAAACATAACTTCAATTTACTAAATTTTTGCTGTTGTTCCTACTAGAACCAATTTCGTACAAGGCTAATTACATAATCAAGTAATAAAAACCCTAATAAAACAATCCCAAATTAGAGTTGAAGTAAATTAAGACACCATAAAAATAAAGAATAATGTAATACGTCATCTGTCCAAACATAACAATTCCAACTTCACATGAACCAAACAAATTTAGTAATCAATCTGAAATCTGATTTCTTCGAAGGAGGCACACAAGTTCGAAAATCAAAAGGCAGTAGCTAAGCTTAAACTCGAAGAAGAATGGTCGTCCGATGTTCCACCTTGCTGCTGGCCAGCGTTTGTTAGTAATAGATGAAGGTTGGCGACAGCGTGAGGTACTGAGGTTTAGAGGAGGGTGAAGAAACCATCAATAAGGATTTAAGGTTAAGTTGCTAATGACTTAGTGCCATTGGGACAGCGTGAGGTACTGCGGTTTAGAGGAGGGTGAAGAAACCATCAATAAGGATTTAGGGGTAAGTTGCTAATGACTTAATGCCTTTGGGAAGAAAAGAGTAAGTTAGTCTAATTAGATAAAATATTTTTTATATTTATTAAATTATTTTTAATTCATAGACAGGTTATCGGGTCAACTCATGAGTAATCTGAATTCGACTTGTTTGCTTTTCGAGTTTATCAGGTTCGACTCGATTTTGACTCCAACTCGTAAAGTCTCAACCCAAATCTATCAATTTCGTGCTAGATTCGTATTATTGTGTTTTTATATCATGTCAGAAATTGCTATCTCTAATGGGACCTAAGACATTTTTCCAAAATAAAAAAAGAGTTCCAGAACAATTGTTGAACATGGTGCAACATTAAAAAAGAAAAGAAAAGAGAGCATGGAGTAAATCCAACTTGAAAAAAATTAAATAACTAAATACTATATCTAAAAGAAGAACAAGAAAGAAAAAAGAGCTTTGGCTTATAGTAGGAGGAAACAAAACGAAAGTTTCTGCTAAGATTTTTTTCCCCAACTCTTGCTTTGTACTTTTGGGAAGGTTATTTTCAGGTTGCAATTGCTTATATGTCCATTTCTCTCAAGCTTCTTATTTCTGTTAGCTTTGATTTTCTTCCCCCTGTTTTTTTCCCCTTGTTTGAAATGGTCTAAAAGTTGATCAAAAAAAAAAAGGGGGCTGTAGTAAGAGCTGTGGTAAAATAGTCTATCCAACTTTTGGGAATGGACTCAAAGAAATAAAATACTTTTCGTGATGAGGAAAGTTGAAGAAGTTATTTGCATCGCTTGAGGATATGTAAGATTACTCCACATCACTTGCATATTTATTTCTCATTACACGTCAACGTCTTGTCATCAGTATTTAAAAAGAAAAGAAATTCATCCTATGAAACAAACAAAGTCACACTTCTTAACAAATTTTTGGGATTTCTTATGAGATACCCTTCTACCAATAATATCATCTCATATTCTAAACATTAAAGCTTTGTGGAGATAAAAAAAAATTTTTTTGTGGAGATTAATTTCAATTCTTCATTAAGATATGTACTTGAACAAAATTTTGGGTTAATTACAGAATTCTTCCTATTAAGTTATCAGCACGATATATATTGTGGGGACGCGCCACTAAACTATCAATTATAGCCTGTTTACTATTTTCACCTATTAATTTTTTGCTCAAATTTTATTTGCTCCATCTCTGCTAATAATATACCTATTTAGCCAGAATAAAAGGAAATTTTTAGTATTATATGTAGCAAATGTTGTTTTATTTCTTTTATTTTAAGCTCATTATCCCACTAATATTTTTATTTTAGCTACCATCGCATTTATGTACTTGTTGTTACCTGTTATTTTTATCTCAAAATGACATTTATCTCTAACATTTTTTCTCACACTAATTCTAATCACGTTTTGCCTGCTTTAGTTGCACGCTACTACTCAAGGAAATCCGTCAATCGCAAAAGAAACCATGGAAAAAAAATTAAGATAATTTAAGTATCTAATGGCAAAAATAAATGGCAAAGAAAAATTATTATTCTTCTCTTTGATTTTTTTTTTTTTTTTTTGTTTACTTTGATGTTTCTTGGTCCATCTTCCTTGCCGAAAGCTCAAAATACTAGCTTAACACTATAGTCTTTTGGGCCTTGAATAAAAAAGACAAAAGAAAGAGATGGTGATGAAATTAGCTTTTGTGAGTGTGATAGCCCACAATTGTTCCCTGTACCATCATGGGATAACAATCCGATCATTTGGCCCAAAAATGTGACAGCCTCTTGTCGCGGTTTCTGATCCTCATCAGCGGAGCAACAACTGAATGCAAAGATAAGACTCAAAATATTTCGAGGAAAGAGTGGAAGTAGAATAGTAAACTATCAATGGCATCAGCAGCAGCAAGTCTGTCATGGGGTTCATCCTCTTGGTTCAGCAGTCACTGCTTAACCCAATGCATGAGACCTGAAGCCACAAAATTGCCTGAGAAAACTTCAATTTTAATGGTGGTGGCTCAAAAAAAAGCCAAGAAAACCAGAAAGGTTTGGTATATGCTTCCTCAAATAAAATGGGATTATCTTATTTTTGCTAAAGATTGGTGCTTTATACATTTTTATGCTAGACAATTCATGGGAATTTATGTTATTTGAAGAAATAGCTGATGGGATTTTTGGTTGATATGCAGATTATACTGAAAGAGGATGTAGCAGACTTAGGCAAAAAGGGTCAGCTTATGGATGTTAAAGCTGGTTTTTATAGAAATTATTTGTTCCCATTGGGCAAGGCTCAAATTGTGACACCCCTACTTCTCAAGTAAGAAATGTTTACTGTTGGAATTTTATTTAGAAGATGCAAAACCACTTGTTTTTCTTTACTACCTGTTTGTTTGATTCTTGTTTAGCATTATATTGGGGATCCCCGTTGTAAATGTTACAAACATGATGGGATAGACTTGAGAAATATGTATAAGTTGATAGAATTCTTGGGACATGATCAGGTGCAACTCCACACACCACTGTGTCTGTGTTTGTGTGTGTTCAGTTGTCGCAGTGTCACCAAATGGAAGAAAATGATTGATTTTAGTTTTTTCTTGGGGAGGCGGGGGAGGGGTTGAGGAATTCGTGATTATCATTCTGAGAATCGTAATTTGGTTGGCAGAACAATCTTCTCTACCTTTTAACGCGTGTTTGTGTACAGTTAGTCCTTCCGGGATGCTGTATTTGTTGAAGCCTTTTTCTCTGAGTTTTCCTGTAACTTTTGCTAGCACTTAACCAAAACTCTGAAGTCTCCATTCTATTGAAGGAAATGGACCTTCAATTTTTTTTGTTTTTTGATATTGCAAAAGGAATTGCTTCTGTATCACTAATAAGATCTTGTTAATTGGAGACCTGTTATAAGATCACTTAATTTATTGCCTTTTGAGGGTAAGGGTTCATTAGTTCAGTAGTCCTGGTATGGTGATCACAGAAATTAAGTTCTGAAGATGATTAAATCTGTGAAGGCCTACTTCCCTTAACAGCTAAGAGGCCATAGCTCTACTTGCTAGTTGCAACAAGAGTACCAAGGAGGGTCTCAGAAGTGTGCGCACAACAAATTGACTCGTCTCAGAGGTTATGGTTATGTATACTACCCTTTAAGATTGCAAGTTAGCCCTAACGACCCTTTTGCAGTTGATGTTTTTTGAGCAGTTTTGAGATTCATATTTGCGACTAACTCTGGCACCTATTTTTAAAGACGATTCCATTGTAGTGCAAGATCTTAAATTTAGATTGATCTTGAAAGTGACTACAAGGGTAGATAGCGATGTGCATATATTTTCTTAAAAGAGATTACGTCTGACGGCATTTACACTTGTTTTTAGGCTGCTGGTGGATAACAAGTGCTAAATGCATATATTAGAATCATGGTGAATAAATGGCTGATATCAAAATAAATTGTTAATTTCTTTGCTCTTATCTTCTTTCAGGGAAATGAAGATGGAAGAGGAGAGAATTGAGGCTGAGAAAAAGAGGGTACTGAAGCACCATATGATGTTATTGTCTTTGAAAGACTTAATAAAAGAATTTTTTTTGTGAAAAAAAAAGAAATTTTTATTGTGGAAATTTCACTTGAAAGGTTACTGATTCAATCAAGTCCAAGGTGTATTCCCATGCATTTTGGTTTGTGAAAAATTGCTATCACTTTAACCTTCAGTGTATTGAAACTAGTGGCAGCTTGGGAGAATCTGGATTATTCACACTTTTTAGTTAAGAGTGTTGTCTGGGTATGTTCTTGTGTTGCAAGAGGGGCTATGCTAACTGAATTCCTGTAGTAAGCTGTCATTATTGTTATGTTTCTGACACGGTCATTCAAGTTTAGTAAGTTACTGATCTATCTTGAAGGATCATAGCAATGTCCATTTGAAAAGTGGTGGAAACAAGATAATTAAATGAAGAGTCTGGGTGACTTTTCTATCTCTGAGTTCCATGGAGAGGGAGTGGTTTCGCGGTTTTACCATTTCTTCTTACATTGGAGCTGGTCTTTTTACATATTTAAAAGCCCCTTTCATTCAGGTGAGAGAAGAGGCACAACAGCTTGCTCTAATTTTTGAAACTGTTGGAGCTTTCAAAGTAAAGCGAAAAGGTGGCAAGGGAAAACAAATTTTTGGAAGGTGAGTGAAGGTGTATAATGATATCCTTTTATTTGTCTATCTTCATAACTTACCAACTATTTATCCTTGCAGCGTTACTGCACAGGATCTTGTTGACATAATCAAGGCGCAGACACAGAGGTACTCGCTTACAGTCGCTACGGATTCATGTAGCTTTGAAGTTTTAAGAGATATTTAACATGTTCTGTGCTGATTTGTTTACCCCCATCCTTTTTCCTCACTCTGTTAATGACTTCTAACTGCATGTCGTAACCCCCGACGCAAGTCTGATATTCATCTAAATATTTCAACAGGGATGTGGACAAAAGGATAGTATCCGTTCCAGAGATCCGGGAAACAGGGGAATACATTGCAGAATTGAAGCTTCATCCTGAAGTTACTGCTAGAGTAAGGTTGATTGTGTATGCCAACTGAGGAAAGGCACCTTTCAAGAGAGTAGAATCAAGCTATAGACTTTGCTCTTTTATTGGATTGGACTGGTTCCTTTAATGTACATGATCATTCAATGATTGGATTCATTTTTGGAAGATTACTCCCCCTCCTGAAAAAGAATATGGGAAAAAACAACGGGAAGAAGAGATGTGATGTCATATTCGACTTGGGAAGGTGATTGGAGCGTTTAATTTCTTCGGCAACCAAACATTTCTTTGTAACAAACTTTGACATTGCATCAACTTTTCAAGGTGTACTTTTGCACATCTCCATTAATTCTAGATAATTAACTATTTGCTATATTATAAAAGTGATAGCATTATGTGCAAAATCGTTCATAACAAGGTCTTGTGTGCTGGGCAAAATCTCACTCCTTTCTTGTTATAAACACCATGATACATACTTAAGAGCTGAAATATGTGCCCTTTATTTGTTTGCCCAGCTAAGATATGGCCCAAATTTAATTGTTCACTTGTTTGTCTGTCGACCTGACCTGACTACTATTGGTTCTCATTGCTTTTGCAAGAGTTGGTACAGACAATGACTCCAACTGGAAAAGAACAGATGAAACCAGTTGTAGCTCATGGGTTAGCTGATATTTGATTGGGATAGTAAAAAATGTCAAATTGTTTGAATTGTTAAATAAGACTAGCATAAGTTTTAAGGGTAAATTTTTTATATACTGACGCTATATACACTAGTGGGTCTAGATGCATGTCATATATATAAAATTTGATGTTTAAATACAAATTTAGATGATTTGGCATTCATCCAATTCTGGCAGTGTATACACTGACAGTATAGGAAAGATTAATTCAAGTCTTAATACCTAGCTTAATTAGTCATAACATTGGCCAAGCAAACAAGAGGGTGAGGTGTCTAGCTTGACTTTTAAATCTTTAATTTTCTCGGTTTTACTTGTAAGTTTTTGGGTCTTCTTTTGAAAAAAAAAAAATAGAATACAAAAGGAAAGAGTTAGCTCAACACTTAAATAAATGTTGAGCACAGACTGTGAAATTTGAAAGGCAATTACTGTTCTGTCCAGTGGCAATCTTTTTTGCTGAGTAAACTAAGCTTTGTTATACTACTCAAAACTGTTTGCTTGTGTCTAACTTCTGTCACCCTGCAGTGGATTCATATGGAATAGTTCATTGGATTTAATTTCCTAGATGATGGAAACATGTACTTTGAACACATACATATGGAATAGTTCACTGGATCTAATTATGAAGTTTAGGCAACTAGGTTTTATGAATTTTGAGTTGGATCCTTTTCAGAATCTTTCTATTGGATAAAAAAGGAGAAGCACTTGAATAGTTTGGAGTACTAGGCTTCAATTGGTCAGATGTGAAGCATCAATATTAGGTGTTGCTGAGAGTGATATGGTTAGTTGCCTGAGGAGTCACACTCAGACTTGGAAGATGTAGCAAGGTGGTTAAACCCAATCCTAAAATCTTGTCTGGAGTATACATTGTGGTTGTGGTTGATATTGAGTATCAGACACAGAGTTAAAAGAGAAACTTTGCTTATTCCATAGATCTGAATATTGCTTAACTGAGAAGCTGGTTTTGTCTTGGAGTGAGATTTGCCTTTCTTCTTGTTCTCAGGAGCCTTTTAGTCATTAGAGCATTTCTTTTCCTTATTTTTTTGGTCCATGTACTTGGTAGTTGATAAGGTGAATTTTAGGTCCACTGCCTTGTTTGGAAAGCAATTTTTTTAAAAAAATTTTTAAAATGTTTTACATAAACACATTTTTTAAATTATCTTTCTACTTCATATATATATCAAATTATTACAGCATATTTTTCTACAAAAACTCTACAAAATAGCAATCCAAACGGGCAAGGATTCAAGATTCCAATGTAATGTAACAACTGAAAGTTGAACACACAATTGACTGATCTTTGAGCGTAAAATTTGTTTATCCATTTATTCATTAAGTTTGTATACTGGCATCTATTTAGTATACGTATATACATATTTTATATATATATATATTAGAACTTCTAAAATACATATATACATGCAAAAAGTAGTATTCCCTCCGTTCTATTTTGATAATTTTGGTCTTTTTCTCACACAGTTTAAAAAAAATTAGTTAACTTTATTAAAAAAGTAAGTCTAACCTAATGTTTTGCTAAAATAACCTTACATTAATATTAGAAGTATCACTACAATAACCATAATGATGGTATATTGCACCATTCAAGACATATATCAAAGCAATTGTTGGTGGAATAAGAGTATTTATCGATAACAAAATATATTAAATAAGGATATTTTAGAGAAATAAAAAAATTAATGATATTTTTCAATTAGAAAGTGGACTACAATTTGGGACGGATGCAAAAGAAAAACAATACTATCAAAATCAGATGAAGGGAGTAACATATAACAATAACAAAAAAGATTTCTAGGAACAAATTTTCTGCACTAAGGAATGTCCTGTCATCCTCTTGAGATGAAAAAAAAAATCTATGACAAAAAGTCAAGGAATGTAAATGTACTTAAAGTGCATTTGACAAAACTGAAATTTGAAAATTGAAATATGAAATCTAAACTTATTAATTTATTGAATTATTAAATATTAAATCTAATACATTTGAGTATATATTACATTAAATGATAAGTGAATATCCTATCATATATGTTTGGGAGCTAGTTTTGCTTAAAAAATTCAATATCAATCAATTAATTCATATTTCAATTTTTTATTATCAAACACATTTCAACGTATTAAAATGTGAATCAATTAATTTTAAGTGTTGAATTGAATTATCATACTTGTCTACGTGATGTAATGCGAGCTTGAGTTACTTTCGTAATGCACTTATGCACTTCGTACCTAGTGGTTTTTTATTTTTCCCAAAACGGCATCTCGGTACAACTTGCAGAAAATGTCAAATTATTAGGATACTGAGAATTCCCAATGTCTGAACTCTGAAGTACCATATTTGATTTCCTGTGTCTGGTTACTTTCAAGACAAAGCCTAGAACGTACGGATCTATCCTCACTTCGTAACTAATGAACAAAGGGTTCCGCCCCCACGTGAATGGGCTGGTGGTTGGCGCCTCTTCCTCGGGACCGTCAGGTCCTGGGGTCGAATCTCCGCAGCAACATCAGTACCGCCGTGCATCTATCGTGTTTGGTTCTGGTTGGGGCGCTGGGCCGAGCCGGAGTGGGATTAGTCGGGTCGCCTTTACGGTCTTGACCCGGACACCCACTCCGTCAGCAAAAAAAAAAAAAAAAAAAAAAAAAGAACAAAGGGTTCCAAATTCGATCAATGTCCAGAATTATTAGTGCAAGAACATCTAAATATTCATCATTATCCCTTATAAATGCTAAACTATTATAACAAAATCTTCTCTAATTATTATTTAATGTTGAACTGTTCAACAATAACTTTTTTCACTCCCACAAGACAAAAAGAAAAAAGAAAAGGCAGGTAAGGCACACTCAAAAATTGTAGAGGCAGGCACCAAACGTATAAATAAAACATAGCTAGACGAGTCTTTTTTTTTTTCCAGTAACGATAACAATTGTATAACCTATTCTATTGAGGGAGAGTCTAAAGAGGTTTGTGTATTAGAGACTAGTAAGTATATAAACTTAACTAAATTAAAAAGATGTTTTGATACTATTTTTAAATTTGTTTTGCTGCAAATAGGGATTTAAATCTTCGCCTGCAATCCAAAGAGGGACTTAAATTTCTCTTTGGTGGCCACTCAGTGGTTGTAGCTAAACGGGTCAAGAAGAGAAAATTTCAAGAATATGAAAGAGGTAGCATTTTTTCATACCATTAATTGCAATTCCTCTACTTATACAATGGCTGGCAAATGGCATTCTCCGAGATGGCATCAGAGAAAGGACAAATAACAGGTTATTAACACCTTTCATCATTCGATGATGACTTCTGCTTCATTAGACACACATCTAAACATAGGATATATAGTTGAGTGTCGAAGATACCAAAAAAGAGGATGCCTTGACATCAATTTGTGGCCACATTTTGCTGTACATCTAGATTTACATACAGTACAAGCCCACCACATCCCAAATTTGTTGGACAGAGTTCTTTATTTTAAAACCAGAATGCCTGCAATTTTCACAACCAACCAGCTGTCTAGGAGGAAAGGACGCCACCTTAGCTACATTTGCTTAGTTGTTCACATGATTGTGCTAATGATCAAAGTTGTAGACACATGACCTTGTACGCCTATGCTTTGCTACAGCACCGTCACCAGCACACTATGGGTGGTTGCATATTGTTTTTGTTGATTTTGTAAAGGAATAGGATTATTGTGCATGCTAGTCATAGTAAAGTAAATTGAGAAAACCTCCATTGACTTTTTGTAAGTGATTCTCCACTACTAATTAAAATTGTAGTAATTGACTATACATATTTTATTTTATTTTTTACTTGACTTTTCCTCATATTTTGCTGCCAAAAAGAGGGCTTGAGGGCTTGCTAGGGTTCTTTTCCAATATTCGTCAATTTTATTATATGGAAAATTTTATAAAGAGGTTAAATGGAATAGACGTACTAGTATTTTTTTAATTGCTGGATGACATTTTATGTGGAGGTTATGGATTAGAGGGTAGTGTGTGATTGGCCACTACCATGTGCAAATTTCATCTTAATCTTTGTGTTTGGATTGCTGAATTATCTCAAATATTAATATTTTGCTTGTATTATAAACACATTTTTAATCCACTTTTTTATATTTCTAATTACTTTTTTATCTCGCATACATTACATCACAAAAAAGTGTTACAGTAATTATTCTAAATACTAGTTCAAATAATACTACTCTTACTCTACCCAAACACATTGTTTGGGCATCTCTCACGCTATGTGTCCACATGATTCCTTACCACAATTCACCAAATTAAACGTGCACGTAATAGGCACTACTTGGAGCAGATTCAAGAGTATTGATCGGTTCAGCCAAACTTCCCCCACCCTCCTAAAAACAAATTAAGTTCATCAACTCCATCTTCTCCACTTAGATCTATGGAATATGGTTGCCTGACTAATTAGTTTCATCGGCTAATTAACCCTAAACGTCACTGACTCAAAGCAGTGACACTGATTTACGATCATTTGGAAATCCTTCCCGTGCGTGTTGATTAGAAAGGTCTAGTCATATCCACAAGGCAAGCAAGACAGATTCTTCCATTTAGGTGTAAACTTATTATGAAGTAGTGGTACACAGATTAGAGACTCCTACAATGCCAATATAAGTTGGTTTGATACTTTGATTGATTAGTAAGGATAGTTATTTCCTCACAAAAAGGTCCTGTTGATGTGAAGGCTATACTAGCGAACAATTTGTAAATCAGAACTGAATCTACCCGAACTTTTTATTACAAAAAAAAAAAAAGAAAAAGAAAGAGAGAGACCTCTACAATTACTACGTAAAAGGTATGTACATCATGATTATATATATATATATCTATAGACACACATACACACACGCTTAATTGCAAAAGAATGATATTTTTATATAATTTGGAAGTTGGCTACTGAACTCAATCTCAACAATTGAATTAAACAAATAACCAGAAGCCCTTCACCCATGGTACACCACCTGACTAATTGTCCTTAAAGAGTAAATTATGCAAAAACTAAGCAATAGGCCTAATTCAACCTCATTTTTCAGTGAGCTAATAGAACCAAAATTAGAGAGGGGACATGTGGGCTTCTCGGACCCAACCATATATGTGACGTGAGGTAGCAGTACCTATTTCTGGTGTCTGTCGATGGACAATGCTTCAGTTAGTTTTGGTTAGTTAAGAAATCATCTTGGAGAGTAAGGGATGGCAAAGTTAAATAATTAGGTGTGATTGGTGGGATGAGAGCTACAAATGAAGTAATCCATCATAAACTGAGAATTAAATACAATGTTTAATAGTTTCCAACTAATAAAACATCATTTGGTCTAAAGTGGATGAATTGTTGAAGATATACATACATGTATGAAAGATTACGCATACATAGGATAGGAGTATACCTGGCTGTTACCAACCTATCTTTCCTATCCATTTATTCTTTTGTCATTTAATGGAACAGATAGAAAGGGAGGCTTTTTTCTTCTTCTTTTTTTTTTCTTTCCTTCTCTTTTTTTTCTTATTTCAGTTAGGCAATTCAGCTTTATTCTGAAGGAAACAAAAAGAACCTAATCCACGACTTTTGGTTGTGGTTCTGGTTATGCCAAAACCTAGCCATGCCCCCCAAGTACTCCGCTCACTTTAGCAGTGTCATACATCGTTCTTCCCTCTCAAGTAAGAACAAAATTACATACTTAAGTATTTATCACCAAAAAAAAAAAAAAAGGAACAAAAAACAAAAAGATGCCTTCTCTCAGTCACATTTCGTGAATGAAAGGCAACCTTGTACACTAACCACTTACTCAAAGTATTCAGCTTCAACACAAGTAGATGATCAGCATCGGAAACATATAAAGTACTCAAAAAAGAAGAACTAAAAAACAATTCAAAGAATCATTTGTTAAATATTATTATTGATTCAAATAATAACAGCTAATTGTCATAATTCATATTGGATATAATTCAAGTGGCTATCAACAACTTTTCTTTTCTCTTATTTTTTCCCCCCTCAGTAATGGCAATCCACCAAGGCAGGGGCTGAGAACACAAGATGTGGTTGTTGATTGGCTGAAAACTGAAACTTCAAGTCCCTGTGGACATCATCTTCAGATGGAGCTGGTAGGTTAAGATCCAAAGGAAAAATATTCCTGGGCTTTTGGACATGATGATCATGGGATGATGAGTCAGTGTGATGATCAATACTTGGGCTTGTTTCAAGAATCGTGGCAACTTTAGAAGTACTAGCTGTCATAGAATTCCTGTGTCTTCTCATATGACCTCCCAGAGCTTGTCCTGATGCAAACTCTGCTCCGCATATCGAACACTCATGACTCTTTGAGGCCTTGTTGCTTGCAGCAGTAGAGCAAGGTTTGTTGGTTGATTGAATAGAAAGAGGTGGGCTTTGCCTACCGATCAGTTGGCCTGCAGCCTGTTCTTCTCCTGCAGATTCCTTTTCTTCTTCTTCTTCTTCTTGATGATGATGATGATGATCATTGGAAGGTGTAACAATTGTGGCTTTGTTGTCTTCTATATTAATCTTAGGCTTCTTGTGGCTTGCCCTGTGGCCACCCAAAGCTTGAAATGATGGAAAAGTTCTGTTACAAGTTTTGCACTCGTAAACAAAGAAGCCGACTTTTCCACCTGTTGTTGTAGTAACCATTTCATTGAACCTTCTACTAGTGAACTTTTCCATCTTACTCTCATGATCCTGATCAACTTGCTTTCTACAGCTTTCTCCTTGTGCCAAAAGAATCAAACAGTTGGCCATATCTTCATCTTCTTGATCAGTACTGGTGGCGGATATTGATATGTCACTATTAGAAGTGTTACAAGATGGAATTAGAGAATAAATATAGCCCAACACTTCTCCATCTTTCCCACCACCCTGATCATCTCCCCCACCACCACCACCACCACTTGATGAAGAAGAAGTGACCACAGCCGCTCTACCAACCGGAGATAGAGGCCTTTGGCGACGCTTGGTGCGCTTGCCTTTGATAACAATAGAATGATCATTTGAGCCTGAGAATTCTTCCAAGGCATCCATGAATTCCATACCAAAAACTGGTTTCAAGAAATATTGTGTTGAAGAAATTGAGTAATAGAGGGGAAAATGAGAAGTGAAGTAACTAGCCAAGTGAAGAGTGATGTGAGAAATAGGAGTGATAGTGGGCTTTTGTTGTGGTTTATATATATATATATACATATATATATACATACACGCACCGAGGACAGTGAATGGTAAGGAAGTGTTTGGAGTCAAAAGCCAGCCTCGTGAACATTTTCTATGTGTTAGTTTGTAGCCACCAATCTTTCCTTTCATTTCCAACTTGGAAAAGAAAAAAGTGTTTTTCCTTATTAACTACACTCACTCTAAAAGGTACTCCTAACATGTCAAACATCTTAGGTACAATTAACTAATCCCCTCTTTGGAGGGTCAGTATTGCATAGAGTTTGTTTTAGGCATTAATTTATGGGAAGTGATGTACCCTTTTAAAAAAAGTACGTCAATTAAACTCCTAAAATGACAACCAAGAAAAAAAGATTAGTATAGTTAATTAATACGCTTCTTAATTAGAGGCTCAAGAATTAAAACACTGTGTCAAGTGGAACTTATACACTTGCAATTACATATAGAAAACATACATATATGTTACACTAACTGGCTAGAATCCTGACAGAAGAGAATTATGGGGAAGTCCAGTTGTAACTGATCAACAAAGATGAGACACAAGATTAGGGTAAAAGTAGATGAAGGGAAAGTTATTAACAGCGTTTTAATTAATTAAGTCGGTTTCACACTTTCTTTGTACACATTGTTTTGCCAGCGAAAGTCACGAATAAATACAGCCATTAAAGCTAAGAAATTGCACGTTAAAAGCATGCTCCACCTCACTCCCTCCATGTCTTCTTAAACTGATCAAGAAAAAAGTGCCACTATACTAAGTAAGTCCTATTTTTTTCCGAATACACACTAATTAAAACACACTCATAAGTAACCTAACTACGTGTACGTGTGTGCGTGAAAGAGAGAGGGATTCAAGCTCAAGCATATGAGGGAGGCAAAATAACGAGATTCGTTTGGCTTTCAAGCAAACCCACCACAACTGCCTTTTCAGCAACTATTCTCTTCATTGATAAAATTGGTAGTATACTTCCTTTTATCTGTCTCTATCTTTTCTTCCCATTCTCTCGTCCAAAGCTGGTGGGAGGTGTAAGCAAAGCAGCTTGAGTAGGGACACTCGCACACACTAGCTTGTGCATGCCCATATATATGAGATCAAAGTTGGCTGGCTAACTGCCTATTGGTTTCTGAGGCTCTCTCTATACATGCTGCCCACTTTGTAGTTTGCAGTTTGCGCCATAGGGGTATCTTTCTTGGGTCGTCGCTCACTTTTTATCTAAGGGACTGGTACGAGTGTAAATTTCTTCATTGATAAAGTTTAGATGCGTTACACATCATTATATGTGAAATTGGGGGTCGATACTAAGAAGGTCCTCTTAATTAGCTGAACAAAACCTTCACAAACATTAAATAAAGAAGCGATTAGAGTTGAGACTTTAGAGTCGCAAATAAAACTATAACCCTTCAAAGTTTCGGTTAGAACCATAGAATTAGACATCAACCAATTGGGAATTCACCATTTTTGCTGCTTATTTTGCAAAATAGTGCATTCAGTATTATCCAGCAACTGTCAGTAGAGTGAACTGCGAAGTATTGTGAGTTTGCTCGTGTGTTATCAATGCATCAATACACGTGGCTGTTGTATAAGCACAGGATAGATGAGACAAAAAATAATTTCGGAACAGAGAATTTAAAGCGACCGGTATCATAGATGGAACAATGATCCTACAAGCACGAAGCAATGGAATTTGAATGTGATGCCAAAAATTAACAGCCAGCAATTTATTGCGTTAATTGTTTTTTGGATTTAATCATCTAATTTCAAGTGTGAATTATGGTGGTGGACGGACTAATTAATTATTGCTGGATCAGCTAAAACAGTTCACTATTATACGACTTGGGCACCACATGTTCACTGGATAGGGTTGATGGAACCTAACACTGAACTGACATCTCTCCGATGATGATGATGATTATTAAGAAAAACAATTTTGTCTATCATATTCCAGGTTCAATTGAGCCATGATTAATTAAGAGAGGATTTTTCAGCTAATTAATCTTTAATTCTGACAATTGAAGAGGACTCGCACAATCAGGTATCTTAGATCAAGAAATAATATCATGAGATTATATGACTCAAAAAATTGAACTTGCGAATTTGATACTCAACACCTTTTAATTTGATTAGTTTCCTGCTTCATTTCTCATGATTTAAATCTCAAATATAGAAAATGAATTGGAGGTATTTATGGGCTGGATGACAACTACATTAGCTAAACCCACAAAGAGAAACAGAAAACAAAAAAAAACACACACACAAAGTGAAACAGAAAGTATGAAATGCCTGGCCATGTCTTACATAAGGAAAATTAAAGAAAGAAAAAGAGAAAAACAGCATCCAATTGGCCTTTCATGTATACCTTTCTGTTCTATAGCTTTTCCGGTTCTTTTTTGGAAGAGAAGTTCCTTTAATAGTTTATGATGGATTAAACTATACAGACATTATAACAAGAGAAGATTACAGGAACTGCAAAACCTGTTAGGTGCTGTTTACGAGAAGAAAAATCAATTGCTCCAATACATTATCGGAATGAGTTGTCCAAAAAAAAAAAAGACAAATTAATACTCCACCACTATTGATATCTAAGAAGTTGTTGCCCAATGTAAAAATCTACATTTGGCTACGTCAATTTTGCAACAGATTGCCAGCTTGTTACAAAAAGATTTGAAAGGTATTTTTATCTTCAACAGAATCTAAAACTAAATGAATATTTCGAGGTGGTTAACTAATAAGCTGATTTTAATCTAATTTATGCAAGGTTTCGCAATTATATTACCATTAAAAATTGATTA
The DNA here is from genome assembly GCF_036785885.1 of Coffea arabica. NCBI lineage: Eukaryota > Viridiplantae > Streptophyta > Magnoliopsida > Gentianales > Rubiaceae > Coffea > Coffea arabica. The sequence continues at coordinate 45,991,650 of NC_092311.1, forward strand.
AACATTTTGATTTGGCATTTTAGCAAAGTCGGCCCATTAATAATTTCATATCAATTATTGCGTAGATTAGTTGACCATCACAATTAATGATGAAAGGCTGGAAATGAAACCTAAAAAATTGGTCCAAAGTGATAAGTTTTCTTGTTATTTTACTCTCTCTTGATTTAGTTGTTGAGGGCCAACAACATTACTCAGATTCTCTACATAATTCTTTTTCAAAAAATGCCAAGCAGTTCGATCAAGATGGCTGTTGAAGGAAGCATACCAACTCTCTTTTTGTGGTTCCCCCAAAATAATTTTTCTACTTCAAGTAAATTAGGCACATCTATTACACTTTTATACTAATTTAGGACTAAGACAGTATTCAAGAACTAAAAAGGATGGATTAGAGTAAAATCATCCACGTGGAGGCCATAATGAACGGTGTGGTTAGTGGTCGAACTTAAAAAGCATATGTTCAAGGACCATGCTCTTACGTCGTTTTTTTTTATTAAGCAAAATGCTCATGGGTTTGGTTGCCAAATCGTGTACTAATCGCAAATCAAGAACAACTTGGTTTCTACCCAAGTGGACATTTTCTTCGGCTTGGGTAATTAAGCATCAAAAGTCTATTACTTATTTTCTTTATTCATAACCGTTAACAATGACACCGGTTTTTTTTTTTTTTTGTGACCTCTGCAATTATCAATTTTATGTGAACCATATAACGTACTATAAAATAGATGTAATTATTATGACAATAAATATTAACACTAAAATATTAATGTGCAAAAGTACAATCAATATGAGTAAATTTAATATACACTGTCAGTGTATACACTAACACGGTTGGATGGATGACACATGAGCAAATTTTGCACATGTATCATATATTTAACGGTGATATAGTTTATACACTGACAATATATATAAGATTAATCCAATCAATATTGTTACTTATTAAAATTTGTGTCTTACAAATAATTTGATCCATTTCTTATCAGCTTATGTTGGCTCAATTAATAAGGACGGACCAACTTTTCATGAAAGATCGTGTATTCGAATTCTGCTACCGATATGACTTTTAAGAGCAGTGTTGGTGGATAATTTATAAGAACTCCTGACCTATAGTTTCGAGATATGCTCTGACCTGTGGTGGTGATCGGAGACGAACCTGCTCAAACTTTTTTCTACCCAAAAAAAAAAAAATCCCCTCCTTTTGATTGCTATTTACTGAGCCCCAAAATCCCAAGATGACACCTAATCTTTATACATATGACAGTAACATGCTACTTACATTAATTTATCTGATAATTAAAGTTTGTTGATTTCAAATAACAATATTCTTTTCTGCTGCATGTGAGTGGTCCTCCTCTAAGTGAACTACAGCAGCCGATGTGGTAGTCAGATGGGTTGGCTGCTTAATTAAAAAAAAAAAAAAAAAACTGCTGATAGAATTACTTATGAATTGTCTACATGAATAAATATTGTACAGATGTGTCTGAACATCAACTTTTATTCGTGTATTTAAAGATTTCGAATGGCATACCTTCTATTAGGCTTCTAGTGTTTGGTTTTTTAGGTACCATATGCCGAAGCTTTTACTGCTTATGGTTGCAGTCTCGGATTCTATTCAATTTTCATCCGAGCAATCGGGATAACTTGGGACGAAGATAAGGCTCGTGAAACAATTTAAAAGAAGTTATTAATTAATGCTCTTAATTTTGATCTTAGTTGGCCAAAAAAATGCTATTACTGTAAGAAGTATTGTGCTAATCTCTTGTTATATAAATGTTCAACTTCCATTTCTTAAAGGTGAGAGTAGGTACCTATAGTTGGGCAGCCAGAATTTAAAAAATAAATAAATAAATGTCACTACTAAATAGCCTACTTTATATATATATATATATATATATATATATATATATATATATATATATATATATATATATTTATATATATACAAAGCATGTTTGATTAATGGATTTATGGAAATCGTCCAACACGATTTGATTATACATCGCTCGCCTAAAAGAATAGCCTACTTGATTGTATCTTTGCAAGTCCCAATAATCAGTTTATATCCACAGATATTAAATTACACTCTTAAATTAATTTCCCTCAAAAGAATTGATATAATCTCAGAAGCTAGCTTAGGTTCAACCAGAATTGCTTTATCATCCTTAGTTTTTCTATTTCGTGTGAGATTCAGCCAATGAAAATTTGTATGAGCACTGCTTCTCTGCCAATCTCTAATTACATTAGCACAAGACTCGTTGCTGCATAAATTTTGAGCTTTCAACCAGTATAACTTTTATGGTTCCCATTTATATACAATGTTAATCTTAGACAATCCAATTAGCTTTTCTCCAAAACACTAAAATTAATCTTATCGAAAATTAGGTTTACGTTATCAAGAGATGATGAAACTCTAGTTTATATCATAGTCAAACGACTGATGTCAAGTAATCCGCATCACAAAATGAGAAGGAAGGCATGACATTTAATTTTACATTATTGTATAGTAAAATTTCCTGATAACTTGATCTGCGAGGCATCAAGTCATAGGAAAAGCCATGTCTGACTATTATGTGATGCGAAAATCAATTCAGAAAACCACGCGTCGATGGAAATTAACACAATAAAACCTCAGCTAATTAAATATTCTTTCATTCATTTACAAATAGTGATTGAGATTAATCTCAATTTCGAACTTTCATAACAAGAGATGAATGAAAGAAGTAAATCATAGAGAGGTTGTTAAACTGGAAAAGCCAATCGCTAGAGCCAAGTAGAAATTTATACATATTAAGAAAGCGAATTAACTAATGAAGGAGTTGAACGAACTGCACTCGGACTCGGGGAAATAGGAATGAGTTAGACATGATTTAGGCTTCATCTAATCCAACATGCATGAAGAATGTAGGATAAACTGCAATCAGCAAGAAAAATGGAGTTCAACATGCGTGAAGAATGTAGGAAAAAACTGCAATCAGCAAGAAAATGGAGGCCATTAGATAAAAGAAACTAACCCTCGGGAGAGATGATTTAATAATCCAAACCGGCGATGAGAAACTTCAAATGGATGGCATGGTGCCCATTAAATTTTAAAAGATTAAAGGAATTAAGAAGCGAAAAAGTCAAGAATGAGATTTGGATGGGGTGGGGAGATTCTTGGCGTAACAAATAAATAAGGGATGGCTTGGTGTGAGAAGCACGTATGGTAGTAAGGCGACGCAGTGCAACAACGCCACTGTTACGCTGTTCCCTCTGGTTTGGTAGCATGGTATCCCACTCCCTCACAACACACGCACTCACACAGTACCAAATATTGATCATTTACTATTCAATGAATAGAATAATAGATCGAGAAACAGTAGAGTAATCATGTAACATTTATTGTTAGAAAAAATTGCTAAATTTCATTGGTGCAATTGGCTCATCTGGTGACTGGTGGACTGAAACACCCTAAAAGTCCTTTTACTCGGAAATCTTTTATTCCACTTGACTAGTAGGTTCTTGGATCAAATATGAACAACAGCGACTGATGGTTTGAGTTAATTAGAGGCCCGATATGGTGACACCACTGCTCTGATAAATCACAATCTAATGACATGTCTTGATCAAGTGTAAATTTCCCATCAATCTTGGAATATGTATTTCAGTAATCCTTGAACCCTTTTTGGCTGATCCGCATACTTTAGTTGGGGCGGGGGAGTGTTGGGGGAAGATAAAGATCTGTATGTATGGTTATAGCATCATTTGTAGACACAATTGTTACACATGTAGGATCAATTAGTAAGAATAGGTAACTTTTTCACCTAAATTTTGCTAGTTTATGTAAAAATTATATATGTTAGTAGATAATCTACTTATTTTCCCAAAAACTTATCCTGACCATTGTAATGACTGGAGTTGAAACCAGCAAAGTTTTTTCTTACTAAAGAAAAGGAAGACAAAGTTGCCAAGATGCCTTTTGGATTTACTAAAGGTTTTACTATCAAGTATCTTTACCTTATAAAAAGCTTGATTAGATTTATCAGTTGTCATGCAAATTTTTGCATCTATTATTTATTTAGCATTTCCTCGACATCCCAAGTCCTAAACATGATGTTTCTTTTGTACCTAAACTGCACCAACCGATGGCGGCATTGTAGTGATGTTAAATGTGTTTTTGGAATCTTTTGAAGTGGAGGCAGGAGAACGCGTGGAGATGATAGATCTTCAACCTCTAACGATGCGTTTCCTTATACTGTATAAGAACGAACTTAGGACAAAATGACTTTTGAATTTCAACCGCAAGGGTTGGGGTATTTTTTGGGATTGTAAGATTGTTTGGAGTGTTGTTATAGCGCAGAGTATAATTGTTGGTTCAACTTTTGTTTTTAGCTTTGGCATATATGGTCTTCTGTGTGGTGAATGCCCATAAAGTGTTGTTTGCAAAAGAAACGGGTATTGTAGGAATGTACCATTATTTTAATTGTATTTTTAGCAGTGGGTACAAGTAACAACAACAGTTGTTTCACTGAATTTATGTAAACGTTCTTAGTTAGTAATTAAACTCAGGAGAGAGTGGTTTGTTGACAATTAGTGTCATGAATTAATTGGGGATGGGTATTTTGGGAATGTCATTTTGTTGTAGTGACCGTTCAAGCAATTGGTACAAGTGCTAATAATAGCCTTTTGTTGGTGTAATTACTTAAAACTCCTTAGTTTCCAATTAAGGTTTGGAGAACATGTGGTTTGCCAGAACATTAGTGGAAGAAGTTAATAACAGTTTCATGTCTGGGCATTAGTTTCAGTTGCATCTCTTTGAATGCCTTTTGCTTCAAATTCTACCGTTATTGAGCATGCAGTTGTGGAAGCATTCGTGACTCATTGTGGATGGAATTCAACTCTAGAGGGCGTATGTTGTGGTGTGCCAATGGTTGCATGGCCCTTGTTTGCAGAGCAGTTTTTCAATGAAAAATTGTTGACAGATGTCTGTTGGCGTCGGGGCTCAGGAATGGAGCAGAATCACGACTGAAATCATCAAAGCAGAAGCTTTAACCAAGGCAGTGGATCGTATTATGGTTGGAGAAAAAGCCCTTAACATCAGAGGTCAAGCAAAGGCCGTAAAAGAAACAGCTAGGAAGGCAGTGCAAGAAGGTGGATCTTCTTATTGTTAAGGATTTTGCTGTCAAGCATGGAGCCGTGAGAGGGGAGAGGGGAGGAATTCAAACACTGGTGTTAATCATCAAGATCAGGCTAATGCGCTAGTAAAGCCAAAATGATAACCGAAGTCATTCAGGAAGAACAATACTGAGAGTTCAGAAAAATATCCACAAATCTAAGTCCAAGCATTGAAATTTATTCACTTCATTTAAGCGTAAACAAATAGTATGCAAATTCGTTCATACAGCATTTAGCTGCATCTTCACAAGACAACAATCAGTTGCTCTTCCAATTGGACATCCTCTCCATTCAACTCCATATCAAACTTTAAACACCACAAGTGTTTACCGATGGGATCTTTAGGTCCAAGCTAGCTACTTATATGGGAGTCAAACCGACAACACCTGCAGACAAGATCAGATGATAAAGTATGCCAGCTATCTTAAATAAAACAGGATCAAGCATAGCAGGTGAAAGTGAAACCACCAACAAATCATGGATAAGGCACATAAATATGAAAGAATTTAGATCGTCCAGGTATACCAATATTTTGCATCCCATCATGAGAAGCCTTTTCTAGAGCCCTTTGTTGAGATCAAGAACCAATCACATCCTAATCGAACTATTAGTAGTTTCTAAAGCATCATTACACCAGAGGCATGTTATCATGCACTGTGGAATTTTATCTACTATATGTACATGCCTAGTCTTGAAAACATCATACAGGAGGAAAAAGTTGTGGCATCACTAGGTACGGAGGAATAACAAAGTTGTTTGTACAGGAACTGTACATGTACCTCTGTGTGAACTAGACCTTTTCCTCATGAATGCTATTTACAGACTGGAAGGATCTCCTTGAGGCATATTAACCAACTCGCTTCAAAAAATTTCAACAAGAAGAAAGAAAGTAAACACAAAGGATAGCATCCAGGATTCAACCTTCATAAAGAGGAGCTCATGACGTGTCTGTTGAACTATTAATACCCGAAAAATGCAAAAAAAAAACTGCCCTTAAACAGCTTGGGTCCTAAGATAATAAACTAACATAAACAAGTTCTGGAACAATGCATTACTTGATCAAGAAAGCCACATGCAGAATGGAGCGATGTAAGAAGTTTTTTCCCAAGAACCACACATTAGCATGGCATACGGAAGCTATAATCTCTAAGCCTCTGGAAACAGGCACATTCAAAGTCTTGGAAGTACACTGGCGTGATTTTGATTTCTACATCAGTCCTATGACTTAATTTAAGAAAAGAAAATATGTATCTAGATAAAAGTTGCCATTGAATATTCCTTGAACCAAAGGTCAACTGATCAACCATACACTGATCGCATTTGCAAATCCAATAATTGTAGCAACAGAAACATGTGTATATATTCTTAATAAATTGACAACTTTCTGGAAAAAATGCATCATCCCATTCTTCATAATTTGTTTTTGTGCACCTACTAAATGCATCACCTGTACCCTTGGTTATGCATGTTTTCTGTTTATGATATTCTGGGTTTGACCCCAAGCAAAGGTGGTTATAAATGAAATGCAATGATGATTACTTGCTCTCTCAATCTGTGGCCAATGGCATCTGACAAGAATGAAATTTTATTGCCCAATCTTTTTAAGGGCATCTGGGAAGGTCCCTAACAGGTGAGACTTCAGAATATCAGCTATGCTGAATGTTTGGACGGGAATGGGGACATTAAGGGGAAAACTTAAATTCTAGCAATATTCTTTTCAGACACACTTCTGAGTACATCATTAGGACTTTCTAGATATTCTTTTTACACTGCACTAACTCAAGAACCTTAATCGATTCATCTAGATGTGACAAGAAAGATTAATCTACATGGGCTGTATACGACAGTTGAAATGAGAAGTAAAGCTGAAATGCAATAAAGCTAAATAATATTATGCAAAATGAGACATAGACAGCAATCTGGTCAAATATTCTATAAGTTTTACAATGAAAAGATGTAGATATGCAAAAAAATCCATGCTTTCTTAGCTTGCACTGTGCATGTAAGCTTCGTATCACTTTACTATTTATTTGAGAAGAAAATTAAGACTTAACTATTTATTTGAGAAGAAAACTAAGACTTAACTTCTAAGGCCGAATAACTGCTCGGATGCAGGACAAAGGTTCTAGTGGCAGAAAACCAAAACCATGCTCCACAATATGCTCCTCCACAAGATGTCTTTGTTCGGAAAGGAAGCATGCGTTAAGGATTTAAGAGATCAATGGTGCATTAACCATGTAAATCATCATCCAAAATTTATGCAGTAAGGGGACCAACCAAACCTTCCCCCCACCAGGGCTGGAGAAAAACATCCAACAAAAATGGGTTTGTAGAAGATTTCCAAGCAAGAGAAGCACAAAAGACAGACACACTCGGTCAACCTCGTGATGGCACAAAAAGTTGAGTTCTATAACTGACTCAACACTTTGGCATACTGACGATCATAGTCAGAATGTCTTATCCAGAATTTTTTTAGGGGAACAGAAAAAAAAGGAAGAAGGAAAGAGGACATTAACAAAAGACCAGCAGATTAATTATTTGACTTCAGATAAAACAAAAGAGACCAATTGGAAATGAATTCAAATGAAAACAACCTCCTACAACTCAATGGACTAGCAGTGTTATGATGTAGAAAAACAAGGATCAACAGCAAAATTTCTGTGAGATTATGATGCAAGACGAAAGTCACAAGAATCTCAGCTGAAAGAACAATAACAACAACCACACTATTTCAATGTTTTCCATAAGGTCCTCAACAAACAGTGAAGGTTATGCAACATAGATAGATAGTGTGGAATTGCAATAAGACCTCCCCCACAGCCATAAACTAAACTTTTTCCATACTGTTATCCAGAGTTGAAAAGTAATTCATCACAAATGGAACTAGCAATAAACTAGCTGGTGGCAGTCAAGGAAGGAACTTAGGCATAATATTAGGTGCATGATTTAGTCATTGTGCTTCCCCAGGAAAAAAAGAAAGCAGGTACTGGAACTTAAAATAAGCAAGTAATGAAGTGTGGGAGGAAAATGTATTTGCATACCACAAGCTAATCTTCCACCAGCATTGCCTGTAGTTAGACTGAGTTCATGACCACCTACAGATTGACAGCCAAAAGGAAAGGATAATGACATACTAATAAAGCTCATAACAGCAGCAATTTAGGTTATCCTTAGATTCTACGGACTCAAAAACAACAAGAACAATATATCTTGAATAAAATATGAACATAAACGGTCACTTTACCCTTTCCAAGGTCATCCTCCAGCTCATGAACTACCAAAGCCCTTCCAACAACCGAGTTTGGACCACTCAGAGGTATCTGCACGTGAAAATAGAATCACATTCCTCAATAAGAATTGTGAATATATGATCATACACACAAGTCAGAGCAGCATGAAGTTATCCAATGTACCTGATTGTCCACGATGGTTGCCTCAGCCACACCTGGATAACATTGAACAACATCAGGATTACAGAAAAAGTCACAATCATCAGCTCTGCTAAAAACGAAAAGATCCAATCTTTAGTAAACAATTACAGGTTACTTCCAGTAAGTAACTTTGAATTTAAGAAATATTTATGCTTTTATTAGGTCTCCATAAATATATAAGTTGGTTTCTGCAATATCAACTTAAAAGTCAACGAGTAAGAAATCCATTTCCCCATATCCTCCCTTCATGTTACATTTCTTTTCTTATTTTGCAATTCACTAAGAAAACGCCTTCTATATTTCTGAAACTGAATAAAACTATCAATCTAAACAATATCTCTAAACAATACCATCGGCATTGGCAACTATGTTTCCCAGGTCACCCGCATGACGGACATCATCTTTAGGAGCTCCATGAGTCAACCCTTTCGGATTAAAATGCGCTCCTGTTAATGCACAGTAAACCACAATCACCAACAGATTTCGCCCAGAAAAATGCAGGAATAAACCATCATTTCCTCTAAAATAAGCTTTAAATACTAATAAAAATCGAACCTGTTGACATACACCCGTTCGTGGTATCACCATACTCATGCTATGAAAATCCCAATTAAAAAAAAAAAGAAATTTGAGCAAGACAAACCATAGATATTTGGCTAACAGTAATAAAGTGGAACAAAATTTAAGGAATAAAAAGACTAACCAAATGGAACCCATGTTTCCCTGGAGTAAGCCCATTAACTTTTACAGTCACAGTTGTGCGGCCATCATCATCTTGGGTGAGAGTGACGACGCCTTCCACATCCGAGGAGCCTTTGAGGACAGCAACCGCTTTCTTGGTGGCTGCCACGACAGTGAGAGGCTTAGGTGCGGCGGCGGAAAATTGGCGGGGAAGCTTGAGAGATGCCCCATGAAATGAGGAATGAAGTGATAAAGAAGAAGGCGAAGAAGAAGCGGAAATGGGATTGGAGAGTTGGGAGAGGAAAGGATGGTGGTTGACGGCCGTGAAACAGAGGATAGCGTGGGCGGCCATAGCTGCAAGAGCAGCTTGCATTTAGATGAAGAAATTGATAATGTTGGCTAGTGAGTGATTGGGAGGTGCGAAGCGGGATTTCTTAGCCTGGGTTGTTCCTATGTTTGCTGGAGTCACTAGCCAACTAAAATATGCAGTACTGCCGGTAGGAGCCCTGAAAGCCACCTATGGTCCTGGAGCCGAGCCGTGTTATTGGTCCCGGAAACGGAGCCATGCTCTGATCCAAGCCGGGATGTAGCTCAACGCCTGGACCGATTCAAACTTTTTTTGTATTAGAAAAATATGTAATATCACTACTGCTTGCTACACGTGAGGTGTTATCTCTGTCTTTTTCTTTTTTTTTCTATTCGGGTCTTCGACCCGACTACTTCCCTGCAGCTCGAAAGGAGAGCTCAATCCCCTCGAACACATTATTTTTGAACTCAAATCGTGGTCGTCATATCCTAAAAAGGAGCAACGAAACCACTCGAGCTACCCAGGTTGGGCGGTTATCTCTGTCTCCAGTTAGAAGAATCTGGCATTTGGTATCATTGTTTCAACCCTGAATTACTGGTCCAATTGTCACTTTGAAGAGTAAAACACCTGTACATTGTGTACTGTTACTTGTTTTATTAGTGTTTCTAGTCTGCTTCTATGATCTTGAAAATAATCCAACTTCCTTGCCCATAGCCAAGAGATATGAGCAATAATGCAAACATTCTTTATAATATCTTTAATACCTAACTTAACCGATGAAAATATTATCTATTAATGATGAAGGTCCTGATTTGATTCTGCCACATTTTTCCTTCTGCATGCATTTAAGAATCACTGTCAAGTTTTAATTTTACTTTCTAGTGAATTATCTATACCAGGGATCTGCTTCAACTTCAAGAAAGTTCGTTTGTTCCACTAAAACTACAAAATGTCGCATCTGTATCGGTAATTTCAATTTATCTCGGACTTTAACCGAGCTTTTAATGTGATTCAACCTAAGTAGATAATCAAGTTGAACTTGAGTATTCAAATTGCAAACGCAAGTTCTTCAGTTTTGAGCATCTGCCAGATCAATTGTACGGCTAATTACTTAGAATATAGGTAAAAAAATAGAAAGGTCGGACACTTATCGGTCTGACACAGGCTGGGTATAAATCTATTGGTGCCGGGCTGTGTCAGGTACAGCCCAGCACCTGACACCGAATTTTTTTTTTTAAAGGAATTTTTTTCATAAAGCTAGTAGGCTGCCGGACTTTTGCTTTGACTCGCTGCCTCTAAAAAGTACAAAACAAAGCCTGACTCTTGGACAAAAAAGGAAAAGGCTAGGCTGGGCATCCCTTAATGCCTTAGCATCCCGTGGCTAGCTTTAGGAATTCTCAGCGTACGTTAACAATAACATTTCTTGACTCCAACTTTCCCACTACAGAATTCCTAGTCTTGATACCAAAATCAGCACTTAGGGTACGTTTGGTTCTACAGAATTAGAATTGAATTAGAATTGGAATTCTATAGAATTTGAATTCTATGAATTTGAAATCCAAATCCTTGCAATTCTTTCGTTTGGAAAATACATAGAATTGATACGGAATTTATTTGGAATTCCAAATTCTTTGTTTGGATGAGAGAAGAATTCATTAGGAATTAGAATTGTTTCCAACTAATATTTCCTTACATAAAAAATTTCTTTTTTTTACTATATAATAATTTTTTAACATTTAGCTAATTGTTACTAAAGCTTTAAGGAAAAAACTAATTAGTACCTTTAATAATTTATTTTTTCTTGCATTTAACTAATTGTTAATAAAGCTTTAAAAGAAAAAAAAATTAGTTCCTTTTTTGCAAAAATAAAAAAATTCTTTTTTTTAAATTAAATTATATTAAATAAAAAATAATTGTATATTCTAACTTAAAAAGTAGTTAATATTTATCGAGTTAAAACCTTGATACAAATTTAAAGTTAAGAACTTTAAATTTTAGAAAATCAAAAGCCTACTCTATGATATGAATTGGGAGGAAAGTCATAACTTGTACCTATTATAAATATTTGAGTTTTGTATCTTACAAAAAATTTCAATAGATGAATACACAAACAACGTGTTTTTAGCCAAAAAAAAAAAAGAGAAAGAAAAGCACAGTTATACATTGCTACTATTTTTCAATAAATGGCCATTCTAATATTAAATTAAGTTCGAATAAATTCCTATCAAATTTCAACTTCCATGATGGCCTTGTCTAATTTGATAGTCAATAAACATTGCTCGTGCTAAAGCATTCCTAAATTGTGTCCACTCGCTAGTTGGTTGTACTGTTCGAATTCGATTCTCGTTAACAGCATTTACACCACCATCATTATTTGGACCATCATCTTCCATTCCATTTTCCTCATCTTCATCTTCCATTTCATCTTCATCATCAACCTCATGTTGTACTCTTCGCATCTCAGCATCAACTTCATCCAAGTAAGGGTCATTTGGTTGTTCTACTCGAATAAGATTATGAAGGATGGCACATGCATTAATTATCATGACATGAGTCTTAACATCAAAAAAAGATGCATCTCTCAAAATGGCCCACCGCTTCTTGAACAAACCAAATGTCCTTTCAATCACATTTCGAGCAATTGAATGTCGAAGGTTGAATAACTCTTTAAAATTTTGAGGCTTCCTCCCACTAGCAGACCACTCGCTAAGATGATATCTAACTCCCCTATATGGAGCTAAGAAACCGGAGCTATTTGCATAACCCGCATCAACAAGAAAGTACTTGCCTGTAATGTTAGACAACAAATTATTACTCATTTATAGTGTTAAATTCTACATAGTCAATTGAAGCTAAAATGATAGCTAAAAAGATTAATTATCTTCTCCTTGAAACTCCTCTATATATGTGTGTGTGTGTGAGATAAAGATAGCTATTTACAATTTCCTAACTAGCAATGAATTGCAGGGAAAGCCCAACTGTTACACCACATAAGCTTTAAAATATGCGTAACAATTGATTATATACAGAAACATACACCAAAGAACTGCAGGACAATTGTTCTAGTTAGTGTCAAAATTGAACCGTTATTACCAAGCTCAATAGTTGAAACATGAAAGCCAGAGATAGAGCTATAATTTTCACATCAAAAACCTATTCACAGCATTCTAAGTGCTTGAAAATAAATACCTTTAAAAAACCACAGATACAAGGAAGACTGAAGTGACGATCTTCAGCCTTTAAGCATGCCCAACTTCATGTCAGCCCACAACTTTGCTATCAAGAAGAATGCACCGACTTCACTTAAATGCAGGGCAAGGTTAAACAAGCCTTCCTGTAACATATTAGGAACAATCAAACACATTTAAATATACGCTAAGAGAGAGTGTGTGAGAGAATTTATGACAGCATTAAATAGTCCAAAACAAACATTCATCACATTCCATGTCCATTGACGAGAATTTAGCAGCCTTGAGCTGATACATAAAAGATTTTTCAGGCCCTGACAGCAAGTTTTTCAACAGCCACTGCAGTATAGAACTAAAAATTCGCTCTGTCAAAGTAAATTTGTGATTCCTTCTATGATTCTAGATACTAAGTTAAGAAGAGTATAACTGGTTTTAAGAAGATTTTTTAATCTGACACTTGGTCATAACAGCCAACAGCCTTGGATTGTGAACTGGAGACGTTATATACTTGATCATAACAGCCAACAAATAGATTTTATAAAAAGGGTGTAATCTGCATTCTCTGTGTTTATGATCTCAGTGTCTTGAAGGCTTTAGCTTCGGATTCAGCATTTCATCCATTATCAGTCTTAAACATGTGGATATGATTCACGAAGTCAGGTTCTTAGCCAAGGCCACTTCCTGATGTTTAGAGGTCGAATCATTATAATGCAGTGAAATTTTAAACTTGTAGCAGTAATTTTTTGTAGACAAAACGTTCTTGAATGAGATAATTTTTCTGCCTGTAATGTGAATGTAGATCCTAGAAATTATCTCTTGAATATTCAATCTACAAAGAACCATGAACAATGTATTACAAAGCCACAAACAAAAGGGGGAAAAAAAACTGGATACTAGTAGTGTTTTTTTTAATGTCAAATTCAAGAAATGTTATGTAAATACAGCATCAGGAGCAAGCTTAAAAGTTCAAATACAGAGGCAAATAACTACTTTAATCATTCATTACTAATTACATCAGAAGTGAATCAACGAAGTGAAATACAACTCAATAAAAGATGCATTGTCCAAATAGAATGAAATTATATAATGCAGTTCACGTGATCAGATTTAGGAATCACACAAATGCAAGGAAAGGTATAATTATTTCTTCAAAATACCAACCAAGAAAAAGAAAAAAAAATAAAAAAACAAAATTGCATCCCCCTGTATGCAGAATGTCTGTAAATAATGCAATCCAGGATCAGAATCATCAGAATCCCAAAACACTCACTTTTTGCAATTGAAAGCAAGAGAAGCCTTCGCAAGCTTCTGTTTCTACCGTGAGAGTAAGCGGTAAGCCACTCACTCAATCCTCATCAACTCATCCTTCAAAAAGCCTCTACTATTCCATTTGTTATTATTATTATTTAATTAATTTCACAAATATTAGGGGAGCAAATGCGATTCATAAGTAGCAGCAGTAAATTTATTTTTTCTTTAAATAAAAAAACAAATATCAATCATAATCCAAATCCCACAACACAATTCAAATCGTCGGATGTCCAGAACCATCAAGTTACAAAAAACTTCATTTGACGAATATAATGCAGGAAGAACGTTGAATGTAAAGGAAAATGCGCTTACCGTTGAGTTGAGCAGTAAAAGATATTTGAGAATCCTCCCCTAGACGGCTTCAATATATACAAAATATTTGAGAATCCTGCACTTTGTTCGCGATTGCTGAGGTGATGGGTAGATGCGTGGCAGAGCGATGCCGGAGACGGTGGTGGAAGAGGGAAAATGTTAGGGTGGAGGTGAAGGGGATGACGCAGAGCAATTAGATTAGAGGTACTTGCGGTTGAGGAAAAGTGTCTAATTAGATAGCGAGAGAGGGCCGCTTACCTAGTTGACCCGGTTTTAATTTTTTACCCGCTAGGATCCGCGTACTAACCTGAATAGGAGGTGAAATTATGGAATTAGAATTGTAATTCTTAGGTCTTACCAAAGAATTGAATTTGTGGAATTGATGGCTCATAGAATTCAAATTGAATTCTAATTCTCTCACATAGATAGCGTCCAAACCGAAGATTTGGAATTGATGCTCCAATTCTAATTCTAAGCCTCCAATTCTATGGGAACCAAACACACCCTTAGGGTTTTCCTAAAGCTAAGGATGATTTGGACCTGTTACAAATTGAGCATAAGAAATAGGCGTTAATCATAATTAATTTCCTTAAAATATATATCATTTTTCATTTTAGCTCCTAACAAATTTTTTGTCTCGCTTTATCCTGCATTGGACACAATTATACTTATACTATTGTAAACTATTTTTTCTCTGGCATTTTTTTTTTCCCCTTTTGTGCTCTTATATTTTCTTTGCCACTTTATTGTTTCTTTAAATCTTTTTTTTTCACAAAAAATTTCATCCTAATGATTGAAATTAAAAAAGAGGAATTGTATAGTTCTATCTTTTCTTTAAATGATTAAAAAATATTCAAATCACTTTGCTTAAAATACAATTATCTAGCATTCATTTTCTTTTAATTTTGGATTTTCCTCTTTCCTTTATAGTTTCTCATTTTATTCTCAAGAAAATATCGTAAGATGAAATTGTGATATGATTAGTAATTATCAATTGTAATTTGTGACACGTAGCATCATACAAAAGATCAAACTTAGTTTTTGATACCTTTTAAATCTTCACCCAGAAATGCAATTACAAAACGAAAATAAAATTTTTTATTAAGATGGAGTTTTGTATTGTAAAGGATGAAAGATAGAAGAAAAAGAAAAAAGAATAAAAGAGACGAAAAAAGGAAGGGCAATTGAAGGTAAATGAAAATTACGGGGTAAAGTGAGAAATGAGATATATGTTATTGGAATTAACTGTAATTAACCGTAACATTTTAGATTTTGTATTCATTCTCGTGTTGGTACTTGTATTGAATTCTGCATTTTACCAATGGAACATAATGCATTTAAATAGAACATATATTTAAGTTCTGAATTTTTGTCTTAGTTTTTATTTTGAGGATAATTTCATAAATCTCCTATACAAAACAAAAAGGTCAAAAAACCAAAACAAGAAAAGATGGTTTAATAAAAAACTAGCTCAACCTGAAGTACTAAATCTAACAGTCTTTTAAGTTAATTAATTTACATTTCAAAGTTGAAATGTAAGAAAAGATGAAAACAGATTTGTGCAAAATCACTAATTACTCCTATAGAATGTTAAACTAAGAAAGATTTTTCAAACAAAATATCCCATTCATTTTGTAATAAGATGCATGATAAGTCATAATTTGTGCTAAATTTATAATTATTTTTCCCTTTGATTTTAGCCAAATATTATCTTAATTGATATATTCTACTTATATTTGGTATTTGGGATTAATTGCAGGAAGTGGTGAAGAAAAAGTACTGAAAATCGTCATTCCAGCAGACTCCCTGATAGGTTGGCGTGCCCACGCCTAATTCCAGCTTTCAAGGACGGATTCTCGGGATAATTTGCACACGTGAAGTTTCCAAAGCTGTATGAAGCAGCGGACTTCAATGCTGAAAGGCAGTGGGGCCATTTCAAGAGCTAAAGAAAGCTATCTATAATAGGACTCCTTTGTTTAGGAAAATTGGTACTGGGGTACCAATTTTGAAGGAGAGGAATCCGGATGGGGATTTGTTTATTCTCTCTAGTGGGCCTAGCCTAAAAGAAAAGGAATTTCCTTCATCCCATTGAGTGGCCCAAAAACGTAGAGGATTAGGAGACTTAGTGAAGGCTTGTCTTTAAATTGGTTTTGACTTGGAAAGCTGGAGGGAAGGTACGGAGGTCAGGGACTTTTCCTCCGTGGCCGACTTTTACTTTTCTTCCTTGGCCGATTTGGCCAGGAGCAATTTTGTAAGGTTCAGATAGTTTTTTCGCATGGTTGTTCTCCATTAATGGAGAACTAACCTCTTAATTCAAGTCAAGGGACAATTGAAGATTTGGTTCTGCAATTACTGTGAGATCGAATTTATTTTAATCGCTTTCTCATTTATTGGTATTTATATGATTCCTGCTTTCAATTGTTATAGCTCTTGTGTATGATTGATTAGTGCGCAATAATTAATTATTCATATAGGCTATTTTGCTAAATAGGGGTAATTGAATCCGTAATTGTTCGTTACCTCTATCCCAGTAGCAACTGGCGTAATTGGGTTTATGTCAGGGAAACATACGATCTAACTTAAACAAACCCTCTTAGCGTGTTTGTTAGTTAGGTTTGGGCCTTTCTAATTCTTAATGCAATCTAGAAATTGAATCCTACGGTCGTACCTAGGGTTATTTTTGGATTAGAGAAATAGCTAACGGTCGTACCTTAGCTATCGAGAAATTAAGGAAGGGTTGGTTGTTTATCGCGTGCATGACAACTATAACTAATCTATTGCTAAATGTTGGAATTATTTCTGCATCAATGATCAGTGCATGAACCATTTCTGATGTGTACCCTTGGCTAGAGTTTCCCCAATCATTTCTTTTAATTAATTATTTTCTGCAGTTAATTTATTTAGTTAGCATTTAATCCAAAACCCCCCATACTTTGGACTTTAGAAGAAACAAATTATCCCCAGTCCCTGTGGATTCGACCCTACTCACCGCTATATACAAAATCTGTATTTTTCTCGAGTAGGTATTTATTATTGTACAGGTTTGGCACCTGTCAATTTTTGGCGCCGTTGCCGGGGACTGGTGCCTGATTAATTTGTTTCTTTTGAGTTCATTTTTATTATTATTATTATTATTTTTTTATATATATATATATAGTTTATGGCTGCTAACATTCCGTATTTTGGTGATAGACTGGATTTTATTTCTAGAAAGGGTTATGAAGCTTGTGTTTTTTCTAATGATCAATGGGCTGCTGCAAATTGTGGTACTTATTTTGCCTCAGATCATTCAATCGACATATGCCATGCATTTCAAGATGGTCTAAGTGCTCCAATAGATACTTTTGGAAATTTTTCGCCTCAATATCAAACATGGTATGACCCTATTTCAAACGGGTATGATCAAGGATGGTGGGATGATTCCAATTTTAATTATGAACAAAGGCCAAAAGATTTTCAACAGCTAGAGTTTCAAGAACCGTCATCCATGTCAGGTATGTCTCTTGAAGAAATAGTTGAATCACTAGCTACTAACACATATCTGATTCAACAGGAGACATATCAAATTCAACAGGAGGTACATCAACTTCAACAGGAGACACAGAAGATGAGTGAAGAGATGAAAGAAGGAAGGCGTGAATGGGCATCTAAAATGAGCAAATTGATTTCTCCAGTTTATGAAGAATTGCCCTCACCGACTATTATCGACCATGAGGAAGATGAGAGTGCAATTATTCTGATAAATGACATGGTACTGCAAGGGTCTCAAGAAGAAGAATCTAAAGATGCAGATGAAAAGAAAGTTGAAGCACAAGAATTGAGACCCCAACATCAAATGGTTCAAGTGAATGAATCCAGTGAACAATCTCCAAATGCGGTGACATCTCCTCCATTCCTTAATCAATATTTTCCTGACTCTTATTCTTTAATTCCTGTTAGTGAGATTGATTTTACTATACCAGAAAATTTTGAGTTTCATGACAGGAACAATTTAAGAGTCACGATGGCAAAATATCTCAAACCAGCAAGTGCTTGTGATGGAGGAGTGAATGAAGATTTAAGGTCATTACTTGGTTGTTTGGTGCCATTTACTAGTCCATGGAAGCCCGTAGCTCGTGTGTTCAAGAATTACTCTATTTACGAGGGCTATCAGGATTACATAGAAGATGAAGCACTGAAGCGAGCTACGCGATTTTATCCTCCATGAATAAACAGGACAATGTCTAGCCAAAGACATTAAAGAAAGGCGCTGCTTGGGAGGCAACCCAAGGCTTTTGTTTTAATTTTCTTATGTTTTTGGAATTTTTGTTAAGTGTCAGTTGCATTTAGTGATTTGTTGCTTGGTGGCAGGAAAGTGGCAGTTAGACGTGCCCACGCCAGGTGGTCACGCCTGAGGGAAAGAAATTTTCGTTCAGAATCTGCGGACTCTATAGCAGTTAGACGTGCCCACGCCAGGTGGTCACGCCTGAGGGAAAGAAATTTTCGTTCAGGATCTGCGGACTCTATAGCAGTTAGGCGTGCCCACGCTAGGTGGTCACGCTAAAGGATCAAAAATTTTTGACGGATGCTCAAAATACTAGGGGCAGTTAGGCGTGCCCAGGCCTAAGACTGGGGTTCTTTGTTTACCCAAAAAAAAAAAAAAAAAAAAAAAAAACATTTCCCTTTTCTCTTTTCTTCTTTTTCTCTCTTTTCTTTCTTTCTTTTCTTTCTTTCCTTTCCTTTTCTTCTTCTTCTCCGCCGCTTCCCCTGTTTTTCCCCCTTTCCTTCTTTCCTTTCGCACTCGCGCTCTCCCTTCTCCCTTGTCACTCCGCCAGCGAGCAGCCTGAGTAGCCGCGACAGCCACCGCCGTCGAAGACCCACGGGCGCGACACAGTCGCCGCGCTCCCTCGCGTGACAGTCGCCTCCGCCCGCCGCTGCTCCCCCTGTGCCGTACGATCAGCCTCACGGACGCCGCTGCCTCCATCGTCAACCAGGCCTCCGTCGCCTCCGCGTGCCTCTGCCATCAACCTCCACCAGCCAGGCCACCTCGCGCGCGCGTCATACCCGCGGCCAAGTCGCGCCTCCAGGCCATCCACAGCTCACCGAGCCTCCAAGCTTCGCGACAACCACCAGTGCGCGCCGCCGAAGCAGCGCCGCCGCCGCCTAGCCCCAGCTCACGTGCACCTCCACCTCGCGCAGCTCAAGCTCCACTCCAGCAGCTCCATCGCCACCTCCAGCCCGCGGCAACTGCTGACTAGCCGCCATCCACCAGCGGCTACCCACACGAGCGACCCTCGCCGCCGTGCCTCCAACCGAGCCCAGCAGGCGCGCGACCTCCTTTGCCCCTTCTCAAGGACTTCACCAGCCGAGCTTAGCAAGTACCAGCAGCAGCAGCCGAGCGCCCTTGTGCGCGTTAGCCACCGGCGTGAGCCCCACACGCGTCGCTTCTGCCTCTTCCACTGTACCTGTTGTTGTTGCCAAAACCTCTCCGGTGAATTCTTTCTTTATTTTTCTGTCTCTAAGTAGCTGAGGCCAGATTACTAGCTTTTATTAGCTAATGCCAGATTTTAATTTCTTAGCTGAGGCCAGATTTTTGATTTGCTAGCTGAGGACAGAAAATTTGTGCTTGTTTGGGTGCTGTGGCATATCTGTGGATTGATTGTTGATTATTTGGTTAACGTTGTGCCCAACCAGTGATATTTGGGGAAAGTTTTTACTCTAGTTGTCTGTTTAATTAGTTTTTGGGGGAATTTTGCTATGTTTATCTAATTAATTGATTTTTGGGTTGAATTGGTAGTATTTGGAAAAAAGATTTTGCTGCTGACAGGTTTAATTAATTCTTGGGGTGTGTTCATCGGCCGTTTCTGCACTTATCTGTGATTGGAAGCTGTATTTAGTTATCATTTGCTTTGTTGGCTGTTTGCTGACCTCTTTGGAATCCCATTTCCTTGCCTCCACCTTGCCCTCTGATTTCCAATGACTAAACCCAAAAATAAGGGCAAGAGCAAATGGACACTCGAATGGATCGGATGGAGCGTCAAATGGGTGGGATGGCCCAGAATTTAGCACAGTAACTCCATCACGTGGGTTTCCGCCCGCCTTTCCCTCTCCAGCCGTAGTTCAGTTCTGCCCTCCTCCGTTTTAAGGGAAGTGTCGTTGCCCCAATATCTCTGTTTTGCTCTTTCTTTGCTTACATTGAGGGCAATGCAAGATTTAGGTGTGGGGGGGGTAGTATATTGGCTTTTTATTGAAAAAGTGCAAGTGTAGGCATTTTTGTTGGAATTTTTTGTTTGACTTTGTCGAATTTTGTCCAATTTTTGCCTATCTTTGTGCTTATTTGTGATTATTCCTAATAAACGATGGTTAAATGTCTCAAATTTTTCTATTACTAAGATTTTACACTTTAAGGTGTTGAGTATGACATGGTTGATTTTAAGGGTATCTCTTTGGTGAATATTTGAGATTTTGTGACTTTTGCACTTTTTGGTTAACTTTTCTAAGTATTGTAAATATTTGTCTAGCATTTTTTGTGCAAATTGGTTCAGCTATTAATCTTAGTTCTCCATGTTTAAGAAATGAAGCGGGTTTGTGTGGTATTTAATTTTATTTTTGGTGCTTATTTATGAATAGTATTAGGCTATACTCCGCTAGTATCGTTGCCTTGTAACCGGGAGTCTTCACCACAAATGTCGACTTTCGCGTCAAAAAGCGACGATAGCTATGAGTATGTGGTTTTTAAGCGATGATGGCTGAGTAACCGGACTCCTTCATATGGCCAATGTCGGAGTTCGCGTCGAAATGCTTGAATGGCTAAAAACTAAGCGTTCCCCCTAAAAAAAAAAAAAATTCATCATTCATGTGTGGGGATATTCTAGAAAAAAAAATGTGCTAATAGTGAAAAATATGGAAGTGTTTGAATGAATTGTTAACCCGCTGATCCCTGAATTTTAATGTTGAGATTTTGCTTAATAGTTGAACCATTTGCTTATGGATGCTGGTTGAATATTTTATATTCTTAGATTAGTTAGTCATAAATTGAAAGAATCCTTGATCTTGAAAGCTAGTTGGAGAGATATTTCTTGAAAATTGCCACTAATACTTGACATAAGTTTTAATTATATCGTGGCAATAGAAGATTTGAGCAATAGCCATTGTTTGAATTTGATTACTTGGTTTATGTTCTCATGCTTGAGGACAAGCATGGTTTAGGTGTGGGGGAAATTGATAAGTCATAATTTGTGCTAAATTTATAATTATTTTTCCCTTTGATTTTAGCCAAATATTATCTTAATTGATATATTCTACTTATATTTGGTATTTGGGATTAATTGCAGGAAGTGGTGAAGAAAAAGTACTGAAAATCGTCATTCCAGCAGACTCCCTGATAGGTTGGCGTGCCCACGCCTAATTCCAGCTTTCAAGGACGGATTCTCGGGATAATTTGCACACGTGAAGTTTCCAAAGCTGTATGAAGCAGCGGACTTCAATGCTGAAAGGCAGTGGGGCCATTTCAAGAGCTAAAGAAAGCTATCTATAATAGGACTCCTTTGTTTAGGAAAATTGGTACTGGGGTACCAATTTTGAAGGAGAGGAATCCGGATGGGGATTTGTTTATTCTCTCTAGTGGGCCTAGCCTAAAAGAAAAGGAATTTCCTTCATCCCATTGAGTGGCCCAAAAACGTAGAGGATTAGGAGACTTAGTGAAGGCTTGTCTTTAAATTGGTTTTGACTTGGAAAGCTGGAGGGAAGGTACGGAGGTCAGGGACTTTTCCTCCGTGGCCGACTTTTACTTTTCTTCCTTGGCCGATTTGGCCAGGAGCAATTTTGTAAGGTTCAGATAGTTTTTTCGCATGGTTGTTCTCCATTAATGGAGAACTAACCTCTTAATTCAAGTCAAGGGACAATTGAAGATTTGGTTCTGCAATTACTGTGAGATCGAATTTATTTTAATCGCTTTCTCATTTATTGGTATTTATATGATTCCTGCTTTCAATTGTTATAACTCTTGTGTATGATTGATTAGTGCGCAATAATTAATTATTCATATAGGCTATTTTGCTAAATAGGGGTAATTGAATCCGTAATTGTTCGTTACCTCTATCCCAGTAGCAACTGGCGTAATTGGGTTTATGTCAGGGAAACATACGATCTAACTTAAACAAACCCTCTTAGCGTGTTTGTTAGTTAGGTTTGGGCCTTTCTAATTCTTAATGCAATCTAGAAATTGAATCCTACGGTCGTACCTAGGGTTATTTTTGGATTAGAGAAATAGCTAACGGTCGTACCTTAGCTATCGAGAAATTAAGGAAGGGTTGGTTGTTTATCGCGTGCATGACAACTATAACTAATCTATTGCTAAATGTTGGAATTATTTCTGCATCAATGATCAGTGCATGAACCATTTCTGATGTGTACCCTTGGCTAGAGTTTCCCCAATCATTTCTTTTAATTAATTATTTTCTGCAGTTAATTTATTTAGTTAGCATTTAATCCAAAACCCCCCATACTTTGGACTTTAGAAGAAACAAATTATCCCCAGTCCCTGTGGATTCGACCCTACTCACCGCTATATACAAAATCTGTATTTTTCTCGAGTAGGTATTTATTATTGTACAGGTTTGGCACCTGTCAATGCAGTTCTGTTTGGGCTAGCCTTTTCCTTTTTTGTCCAAGAGTCAGGCTTTGTTTTGTACTTTTTGGAGGCAGCGAGTCAAAGCAAAAGCCTGGCAGCCTGCCAGCTTTTTGAAAAAAATTCGGTCAAGTGCCGAGCTGACATAGCCCGGCACCAATAGATTTATACCCAGCCAGCCTGTGTCAGACCAATAAGTGTCCGACCTTTCTATTTTTTACCTATATTCTAAGTAATTAGCCCAATTGTACGGTGTGCAATTGCTAAATAACTTTTGACAACATAACGTATTTACTCATGGTACAATTTGTACTTGATTAGAAACAGGTATTTGTTGGCAGCATAACGTAGTGTTGTTGGTCATATGCGCTCCATTTGTATGCATTCCACCATTGTGAGTTTCAATTAAAACTTACAATCTAGTACATTTGTCTTCCTATTGAAGTATTTTATTTTGGTTTGGATTGACCTGATTTCAAATTATTTCATGTGGTTCAGAAGCCATAGTATGTGAACTCAACTCATCTCAACTCCTAACATACAAAATCCACCTAAATATTTTCCATACACGTGCCATCAACCCTCAATTTGCACCTCTTGCCCCTCCCCCCACATCCTAGGTTTAAAAGAGTAAAACTTAAATAAAAAAAAAAAAAGGTAGTGCTAACTCATTAAATCATTGATTATTAAGTATTTAAATCAATATTATATACACCGACAGTATATATGATAGTAAACATAGATGTATGTCACATGTACAGCAATTGAAATTTACGCTCGAATTAAGATCAAGTGATTCACATCCACACTCAATAGTGTATATACCACTGTTGTATACAAGATTAACCACTAACCTTTTCTTTTTATTTAACTATCTCTTGAGCACCACTTGTCATAGAATCTTAGAAGCTAAGAGATATGTCTAGTTGGTTTTTAATGGACAGCTGGACACTAGTTAGAGGAAGCCAAGTGTTAAATTTTTTTTGGTAAAGTGAAATAAAATCAAGAAAGTATCCACATCCTTCAATTACAAAATCATACCAAGTATACCACATAATCTCATAATCTTAAAGGTAATAAATACATAGAAAGGCTTAAGTATGGAATCCATTAGTCGCCATGTCATACAAGTGTGTACATAGAAATCATAAATCCATAATATTAACAAGAAGTACTAATTAAACACCTCCTCAAGCAATTCAATGTGAAAAATCACAAGGTGGAAGATTATTTTACCTTGTTCACTCCTCCCTAACCCCTTTTCTATGTAGCTAAAGAAAACAGAGTAATCGAGTGACAACGACAGGCACTTCCTTATAAAAGATCGTGTTCTGTTCGAATTCAATTATCGATGTGAGAGTTATATTGATGAACGATCTGTAAGAACTCCCAA
Organism: Coffea arabica; assembly: GCF_036785885.1. Classification (NCBI taxonomy): domain Eukaryota; kingdom Viridiplantae; phylum Streptophyta; class Magnoliopsida; order Gentianales; family Rubiaceae; genus Coffea; species Coffea arabica. The sequence goes on from NC_092311.1 coordinate 46,016,032, forward strand.
AAGCCTTTCAAGCTTAGACATTTACTTTTTTTTTAGTTAGAGACCAATGTCTTGAGACTAATGTGCCGCCTAAGGGTCTACTGCTTTAATTAAATATTTAATAAGTTCGCAAATTGGAGAAGTCATTTTTTGAGGAGAAACCTTGCTTTTTTTGAACTTGCACACTCCCTTATTAGAATCTATAAGAGGTCCAAATGGGTTGGATTTGAGTAAATTGAAAAAAGACATACAATCTTGGCAAGAATGGTGTTCTGCAAAATATACGACTCATGCCCCTTTAGATTCTTTAAATTGTGTGGGAGGCGTAGCTATTGACACCAATGTAGTCAATTATGTCTCTCCTAGAAGTTGGTTAGCTACTTTTGCACACCGTTACAGGATTCTTCTTCTTTGTGGGTTATTGGTTATATTTTATCTTTTCAACAAGTTTAGTAATGAGCAAAACGGCCCTATTGTTCCGATGGAGAGAAGAACCCATGATTAGCTTTTCAAAAAATTTTCAAACGAACAATTTCAACAAAATCTTTCAATTTCATATTTTACTATGGGTCTGTTTGGATTATAAGTTATTTGGGATATTTTTACTGTAGCACTTTTTGTGATGTGATGTATGTGAGATAAAAAGATATTGGGAAGATAAAAAAGTGTATTAGAAATTGTAAAAATGATGTAAGTAAATAAAATTGGGGAAATATGAAGCAATCCAAACAAACCCTATGTAGTCCTCTATCTACGGAGTACATTGAACGTACAAAAATAGTTGTAACAGAATTTTTCTAATTCGTATTAACAACTACTCTAGGAGAAATATTTTTAGGGGTTCTCGAATGCATGTCCTGATTTCATCGTGTGGTGATGACCGAAGTTGAACTCACTCAAAATTTTTTATTACCCAAAAAAGTAAAATAAAATAGTAATGTGAACTTTAGTCCCTCTGTTTGACGGCCTAAAAAATCGAAAAATGTGTCTCACCTTGTCCTCCTCCTCCCCATCCTGCAGGCGGGGTATGCAGCAGCACCATTCCCCATTAGACAACCGTCTTTTTAGATTGATTTTCGTTAAATTAATTCTGGTCATCTTCTTTCTTCAGCAGAGCAGCAGCTATCTTACTTCCCATGTAAGAATATCATCTGAATGCAACAAACTTCCAAAACAACATCCCAAGTAGCTATACTCAAAACTGAAAACAAATAAGGGAAGGGAAAAAGACACAAAAACCTCCAAGTTCAAATTCCACACATGGATTTACCAAATCCCAATTCCCAACCTATGAGAGTCCTTATTCGGCCCCCAACTCCAAACCCACCACCACCCTCCCCTCCTCCTCCGACACCACCTGATCCTTCACCCATCCAAAGTCCAACTCCCACCCCATCTCAGCAAAACGGCATCGTTGTAGTGGGTTTCGCAGGCAGGCGCCACGGCGATGTAACCCAACTGATTAACCGAGTTATTGACGCAAATGTGTTTGGTTCTGGGAATCTTGACACCCCCTTTCGTTTCAATAAGCAAGAATTGATTAGTGAGGAGATTGAGGAGTGGTTTAAGCTGAGATGCATCAGCTATTATTTTGAAGAGGAAAAAGGGATTTTGTATTTGCAGTTTTCTTCGATTTCTTGTCCGATCATGGACGCGGATTTGGAGTCTCAATTGGGATTTGACTCTTTATTCGAGGACCGAGAATTCGGTGATCTTCAAGGATTGCTTTTTATGTTCTCTGTGAGCATTCTCGTTCCCTATTGTTTATGAAGCATTTAACTTTATTTACATTCTGAATCTTATTTGTGCTGTTAGCTTCGATTCTAAGGCTCTTTTCATATTGTGAAGTTGTTTATATAAAGATTCAAATATTCTTGTCTAAAATACTCAATATGTTTAGGTCGTCGATTAAAAAAGGGACTGAAGTTTATCTGTTTAACGCTTACACCTCATAGGCAGATTCGCAAACATAGACATTCAGTTAAATATTCGAAGTTGATGCCTTTTTTGTTTAATTCAGCATTGCAAATGTAAGGCGTGGCATGAGTTTGGATTGGATAGTTAAAATGGCCTTTTTTTTTATCTATGGAGAATAACTATTATAGTTTCCCATGGATGAGAAGGTGGCATTTGAGATCCATTGGCCGCCTTTCAAGTTTTTGTCTGATAGCCAGGTCTGTACACAGCAATCATTGCACTTGTCTGACCAAAATATAAGTAGGAATTCTGGATACTTTTTGAGTTGCATCTATGAATTGGTGATTTTTTATCTCTGCCACTCTGTACGGTTGGGAAATTTTGCATATTCATGCAAGAAAGCTGTCTTCAGACTGTATTATGAACTATCTATCACATGCAAGGTAAGAATCTAGAGGTATAGTGATACATCAATAAGATGCTCATAGGAACAGATTCATTTGGTAATTTAATATCAACTCACCTGATAATAGTTTTGTTTCTTGAAGGAGGCTGCACTCTGTAGAAGGTTTTACATTAAGTTATTAATTGCTTCATAGACGTATATCTAAATACGAAGTCGTATTCGGTTCCTTTCTATAGATGGTATTCTACTTAGATAAACATGAAAGCTTAAAAGGAGGTCTGCATGAGTATGTTGGGCATCTGTGTTATGACAGCAAGATGAAGAGTTTGGAATTTAACAATTTTGATGAGGACTACATTAAGATTGAAACAGAAGTTTGCAGGAAGTTATAGGCTTAGATTACCTACTAATTTCAGAAGATTCTTTTGAAACGTTCTGAAAAGTGAATTTATAGTTTTCTGAAGTAGAGACACTATTACTTCAACACCATGGTTCTAGTTCTGCAAAGCTATTTTCTCAGAGTAATTTTTGCAATTCCCAATAGTTTCAGAGTTTAATTACAAATTTGAACAGAATTTTATTTTGTTATATTCCTATTTCCATTTTTTTTGAATTTCCATTCTTGAATTTACTAGTTCCCTTTGAATAAAATGGTCTCCTGTTCTAATTACAACTAGTAAATGACTCTAGTTTATTTAGCAATGCAGGTTTGCCATGTACTAATATTAACCCAAGAAGGATCACACTTTGACACACAGATTTTGAAAAAGTTTCGAGTGTTGCAAGCTGCAAAACATGCTATGTCTCCCTATTTCAAATCACAGAGTATGCAACCATTGACACCAAATTCTCATGCTTCATCTTCTTCTAGAATGTTCCTGTCAGGAGCATCATCAAATAGTCCATCTCCTGGTAGAAGCCGCAGCATCTTAAATCGTGGTGCTGCAGTGACATTGATGTCTGGCTTAGGTTCACACTCCTCTTTATTGCCGGGACAGTGTTATCCTGTTATTCTTTTCATTTTTCTTGACGATTTTAGTGATGCTAATCCTAGTTCTGCTTTGGGAGAGCAAGTGGAGGGTTCCCCGTTAAGTCAGTCATCAAGTTCAAACAATATGGCTAGGCCAAACTTACCAACAAAGGGATCTGGGTCAGTTGTTGTACTGGCTCGTCCTGTCAATAAACCTGAAGGTGGTTTCAGGAAGAAATTACAGTCATCCCTTGAAGCACAAATTCGTTTCTCTATCAAAAAATGCCGAATACTTTCAAGCTCTGAAACTGGTCATGCTGGTACAAGAAGTGGAGGCATTTCAAGTGCAGCACCTTTATTTTTGCTAGATGCATCAAAAGCTGTTATACTTGTAGATTTGTGCTCAAACCATAGAGGTGAATCTCTTGAGTTTGCCACTCGCCTTGTTGAAGATGTTATTGATGGGACGGCAACTTCAGATTCTCTTTTGCTCGAAAGCAATAGCCAGAGTGCAAACAAGGAGGACATACTTTCAGTTAAAGAATTCATTTTAAGGCAGTCCGATATCCTGCGAGGAAGAGGGGGTATGGTATCTAGCACCAGCAGTGGCCCAGCTACTGGTGTTGGCATGGTAGCAGTTGCTGCCGCTGCCGCAGCGGCCTCAGCTGCTTCTGGGAAGACAGTTAGTACTCCTGAACTTCCGAGCTTAGAGACCTGGCTATCTTTGAGTCAACCAATTCTCCATGGAATCCTTTCCGTGAAACCAGGGTATACTGGCAAAAGTGAATTTAGCAAAAGAAAACCGGACCAACAAAATGCTGCTATGCCTGCCGTTGAAGGGAATGCCTCAAAAGCTACTGATTCCTTAGAAAATGCCATATCTATTTTGGAGAGTGGTAGAGGGCTGTGCGCCAAATTTTCTACTTTGTGGTGTGAAAAATCCCTTCCAATCGCTAAAGAGATTTATCTGAATGAGTTGCCACCCTGTTATCCAACTTCACGGCATGAAGCCCACTTGGAGAGGGCTCTGGTGGCTTTTAAGTCAATGGTAAAAGGACCTGCCGTGCAAATTTACATGAAAAAACTCAAGGATGAATGCACATCCATCTGGAGTTCTGGTAGACAATTGTGTGATGCTGTTAGTTTGACAGGAAAACCATGCATGCATAAAAGACACAGTGTTGGAACTGATGATTTGCTTGTAACCGACGAGATCAAGCCACATTCCAGTGGATTTGTATTCCTTCATGCATGTGCATGTGGTCGTTCAAGACAACTACGATCCGATCCTTTTGATTTTGAAACAGCCAACATTACTTTCAATTGTTTTCCAGAATGTGACAAGCTTCTTCCTGCACTACATATCCCTCAAGGTAGTGTTGAAGGGCCTATTAAACCTTCTTGTTGGAGATTGATACGTGTTGGTGGTGCAAGGTACTATAACCCTGCAAAAGGTCTACTCCAAAGTGGCTTTGGTACAACTCAGAAATTCCTTTTAAAATGGTCAATTGTTCTTGGAAAACAGAAGATGAGCAATGGTTTGTCTTTGAGTAATCAGCTACAAGTTTATTCAAATAAATTAAGTGGCAGCGACAAAGATGAACCTCTTGCAGGTAAAGACACAAAGAAGGTTGGTAATGCTCATTTTCAGGCACAAGAAGTGCAGAGTGAAGTTGAAGTACCGAAAAGGCAGCCTTTATTAAACAATAAAGCTAGTGACAAAATGATGGGAGTTTCCAACTCGACAATGAGAAAACCTTTTTCTGAGGTGGTTGCTGGATCAGCTGGAACACATTCAGGGTTTCCTCCTCTTCAAACTAGAAAACAACCTCTGCCAGGTTCTGAGAAGGGTATTAAGCAGCATGATACAAGAGAGAAGGGTTTGTCAAAGGCCATGGAAATTGCCAATAATCAAGGGTCTCAAAAACTTCCAAATATTGCTACTATTGATCATGCAACCAATGGGGTTGCAATTAATATTAATGCTGATGCAAATAGTGATCCACCATTACAGATAGGTAGCAATGATGTTCCAATGAACATGGCTACTGGAGGTAAGGTGAGAGAATTTATTCCTCTGAAGCATGTATCGATTTATGTTGGGTTCGAGCATGAGTGTCCCCATGGGCACCGGTTTATATTGACGCCAGATCATCTCAAAGGCCTTGGTTCCCCTTATGCAATGCCTGAAGAATCTCTTGTTACATCATCCATTGAGAACTCAGATCATAATATGGCAGATTCTTCTAAATCTGGTAAGAATGGTGGTCATGCTAGGGCACGCAAACAGTCAAACGGAATTATTAACAATGCTTTTCGCATGACAAGTAATCTGGAAGAGTCAAAAGTGAGAAGCACCAATAAAAGTGTATATGAAAATGGACAGATGCAAGTTTCCAATATATTAAGAGAACAAAATCTCAGTGAAGCTAAAGGTACTTCTTCAGTGATGGACCTTGCAGCTGGTTTTCAGTCTGTTAATCTTGATGATGGTGGAACTGCTTTCTCCCTCTTGAATAGAAGTCTACCCATTTACATGAACTGCCCTCACTGCAGGGAGTCAAGGAAGAAAAAAGATACAATGAATGTTAAATTTGCTAGCACTATTTCACAGCTGCAAAGGATCTTTTTGGTATGAAAAAACGTTTTTTATCGTCTTAACAATTAAGTGTGACTGTGAGTGTCTGAATATATTCATCTTCTCTTAGTAAACAGTTATATGCCTCATGTAAAATTGAATTTCTATTCTTTGATGCATCAATGCATGTTTAAAGGTTTTCACAGGATGATTACTTGGCTAATTGTACTTCCAGCGGCCAGTAAAGATTACTAATAATACTTGTCTTGGCAATGAAACTAGATCTCTGGAAAAGTTTGTTAGGCTATAACATGTATGAAGTCGGAGATAATAAAGGAACAGCATCTCTAAGATAGAACTTAGAAATGGGGTTGGTCATGCATATTGATAGTCATCAGTGCGAAATTAGTCCAAGCTTGTAAATGATATTATTCTTCTCTTTGCATTTATCTGACTCACTTTGTCATATCTTTATCTTGTCTTCTTTTGGTAACTTAGATTCAGATTTATACCACCATGGTAAAGTGAATTTTTAGAAGCACGTTTAAATAAAAGTTACTGCATTGCCATGCATGTCCATGAGAGCCTTCTTTTATACTTTCTACATCACATGTGAATGGACACCCAAGGAGATTAATTACATTATTTTATTCCCTGAGATCTACATTGCCAGTGTGGTTTTTATGAGTTCAGATACTGTTGATATGCTGTTGATTATTTTATTGTGACTGTGCATCTTAATTATTGTGTTGCTCAATGTGTAGGTCACGCCTGCCTTTCCAGTCATTTTAGCAGCCTGCCCAATTGTGCAATTTGAGGTATGCACCAGTTGCTGGAAATGTGCTTTCATCATTATTAGGATTTTTCATTACAAACTTGCTTTATTTGTTTCCTGGGACATTTGAATATGAGTTATCTATTTATAGTTCAAAACGACTCGTTTAAAATTTTAAACTATTTAAAGTGTTATTGCTATCCAAGGTTGCACCAAGCTGGCATCGGGCACTGTATTCTTTATATGACCATAGTAATCAACTCAACATAGATTCAGGTGTTGCTGTTGCAAATGTAAAATTGTTTGGTGTGCAAGATATTCACAACTACTGTTTGATAATTGACTCAACTGTGACTGCTTATTGCACCAGCTTGTGGTCTATAAAAAATAGGACTTGCTTCCATTGCATGCTTGGATCATTATGACATATTATCTTAAATACGGGATGGTATGTTATCATATATTAGCTTCGAATCATTCAAGTGATTAGAATTGAATAATATAGATATGGTTGCAGCTTAATTTGGTGTATTCAACAATATGTTATTTGGAACGGTTTTCAATTGATCAAAGATAATTTGGCTAATTCACAGGATTCATGCCTCCCTTCAACAGTCCCAGATTGCAAAGAAAAGCTGCAATTTGGCCTTGGCTGTCGGGTAATTTTGCCTCCAGACAGTTTTCTCTCACTCAGGCTTCCCTTTGTTTATGGTGTAAAGTTGGATGATGGAAAAGTGCATCCTCTTACGCCTTTCAAGGATCAACCGCAACTGACTGCCTGGATTACCAAAGGCACCACATTGCAGGTTGTATCTCAAGGAAGCAATCTTGCTGAAGGAGCTTACATGTAGTGAAATTTGGTGAACCTGAGGAGTGATGATCAAAATAGTATGGTTCACTTTGTGCTTTCCGAGGCAGATTGCTCAGCTAACCTGCTGTCTGGTAAAGATTTGTTATAACAAATATGCTCTTTGCTGAAGTCCACAATTAACTTTTGTTAAGATGATAGAAAGAAAGAAAAGGGTGAAGTTCAAAATTTATCCCATGTGTTTGACAAAAACAAACTTATTAATTTATTGTATCTACAAAGTTTTGGCAAGTGGAATTATTTCTACTTGACCAAATGAGACTATTGAAGGTGACAGAATCTCATGAGTCATGCACTATAGTGCTTCCTTCTGCATCTTAAAAGTGGCGGCGTGTGGATGGATCTAACCTGGTGCCTATTTAATGGATTTAATGGTAGTTGATGTATCTGATTTTCGCAAAGCATCTTGTTTCTTACACTAGAACATGTAATCTTGGGAAAGATACCATGAAAAAAGAAATCCATGGGTTTTAAAATAAGTAATTGTGAGATGTAAGTGTGAAATATTAGTAAGGTGATTAGCGTCTATTATATGGCCCTAAGTTACTTTGCACTTTACCATCCAGACTTAATAATAGTTGATGTGGTGAAATTTGAAATTTCTTTCTTCAGCACTTTAGTTTAACTCCTGCATAATTCCTTTTTTTTAAAGCTAATGATTCTACGATAATTGAGCTTTGTACTTGAATTTATTCAAGTGTTCGTGTATAGCTTTTAAATAACTCAAGAGTTCTTACTAGTTGCTTTTATGTCTTGATTGAAACATGAATCAAGTTAAGAATTTTGATGGGTAAATTTTTTTTTTCTGCACTTAAAAGGAGTTGGATATACATAGTTAGAGGAGGTCAATAAAGTCCAGGAATTCCAAGTTTGTAACTTTAATTTAGCAGTTTTTCAGATAATTGGATTGACCTGTGCACCTCAATCATGTTGAGATCACATTGTCATGCTGCTATTCATGGACCCATGGTAGATGACACTTGTGCGGGTGGCAGAAACCTTTGGTACAATTCCTTTATCCTTTTTGATTTTTTGAACCTGATCATAAACTATGAGAAGCCAACAATGTTGGGTTAATTCTTAGTACATTAGAGCTATCCTGTTGTGTGGCTTGGGCACTCAATTTCTTCGAAAGTAAACTAGTTACGCATGTCTGTGTAAGTAATCAGTCAGGCGGGAAGGTTTTAAGTCATGCCATCTTTTTTCTGATTTTTGGGGAATGCGTGCTATATATTTGCCTTCTCAAATCTCAATTCCTTTTCAAGTTCTAGTGTGTTTGCACAAGAGTTCTTTAGCATTTAGTGAGGGGGAACACGAAGTAAAAACAAGTCGAATGGAGTCAAAGAGAAGGAACAGCAGTATTGGTTGGATGGAACAATTACTTTTAGTTGCTTACACTAAGGTTCAGGTTAATCTTCCTGCATCTGCAGAATACAATTTGTTAGCAGTATGCTACTAGAAAATATTCTTGGTAACGTTCCTTCAACTATTTGCTAATTGCCATTTATGCCAACGTTTTTGGTTCTTGCCTCTTGTTTTTATGTACATGGAGAGGGTGTGTGTTGCCTGAGCTCTGATGTATCAGCTGATTGCAAGCTATGACAAAGCACAATTTTCTGCCAGAATGAATTCAGCCGGTTGCTCAAGCCTCAAGTTCCAATGAAAGGTAGAATTCACGGGCGCTTTAGAAAAGTTGAAAGAGTTGTATAAATGTGATTATTTAACTCATCTGGAGGCCTACTTTTACAGGATCAGGGAGGGGGCAACTGCCTTATCCCATCTGAAGAAGTTCCCTCTCCGAGAGGTCCATTCCTAGAGGATCTGCTTAATCATATTGATGGCAACTTGGGCATGCCACATTTGAATAAAGGATGTGAAAAATGCAGTTTTCATTAGTCCTTCTGCGGATGGCTTCATGCTTACTTGTCAATTACCTGTCACATTTGTATTTCATTTTCTTTTGCAAAATGAATGCATGGGAAGTTATTGCGTCCAATATTTTCTCATTCTACAGTTTCTGAGCTGTGACCAACAATTATTGCATCCTTTTCGCTGACGTCTGTGCATGCATCATCAAATCATTGCTGAGAACCGAAAGAAAAGTATACATATTTGAAGACATTATCCAAATTCTTCGATTTAACAAGTCTTGCTTCCATAAGCAGCTACAAAGATGAGTCGAGTCGTAGCGTCTCCTTGTTTGGATTGTAATTGTTTGCAAAAAAAAAATTACGTTTTTTACGAACATATTTTTCGATCATTTTTTAATCTCATAAATATCAAATCGTTATGATATATCTCTCTACAAAAATTCTTCAAAATAGCAATTTAAGTGGGTTCTTATTACAGTAGACTAAGAGAGGCAAGAAACATGTTTGAATGATTAATTTTGCCGATGTCCTTTCTTTTTTTCTTTTTTTTTTTACTTTAACCGTGAAGTCGGTCAACAACAGACCAAAAAAAAACGCATTTTTTTTAAGATGCAAAATCCTGGACAGAATCTTTATATCTGTCCACACAATCGTAGAAAGCCAGGCTGGGTTTGGCGTATCAGAGGCCATTGATGAATGGATGGACGAAAACTTGTGGGATCAAATGGCAACAATCACATGCCTAACGCTCCCACGTCCTTCCTGCTCTGCCTTTTCTGGGTCAACAAACAAACTTCTCTCAACTTTATCCAAACAGCTAAAATCCTGAAAACTACACACCAACAAAGAAATATATACACATTTCAATATTGGATACAAATACAAAAAACATATATTTATTATTATCAAGAGAGACTAGAGAAGGCCTGCATAATTTAGGTTTGTCCTTACTGCCCATCCACAACTTTTGTTCTTCATTAGGAGTTGTTGATCTGTATGCATATCCCTCTCCTTTTCATTCTTGAAAAGAATAATAATAACAAAAAGAAGGTTTAGAGGTAGATGGAACTTTCTTCCACCGCCATAAGAGCTTTTTCTAGTCTAATTTAAAAAGTATATAGTCTCTTGAAAGTGGCATGTACTACTAATCCACCACCACACGAAACGTTACAGGCGAATTAAATAAGAAATTGACTCGGAAGATGGTACAACATTAAATGTTAATTACTATCTTTCTTACTGTTTATTTTTTTTTTTTAAAATGTATCTGTACCTAGGCTGCAAAAGAATTGAACAGTTCACAAGCGGCTCGAGCTCAATATTGATCAAGCTCTAGCTGGTCAAATCGAATTCGAACTCAAAATATTAAATTCGTTAGTTCGCAAGTCGCCTCGCAAGTTCGAGTAGATATATATATTTTTTATTTTAATAGTAAAATTACATATATATTTCTAATATTTTATTATTTGTAAAAAATATTAAATTATTTTTATTTTTTCGAATTTGAATCAAACTCGAGTTCAAACTCGAGTTCGAACTTAATAAAGTTAAGTCAGGCTCGACTCGACTAGATTAGTCAAAAGTTCGACTTGACTCGACTCGTTTGCAGCCCTAACTGTGTCATGATATCATCGATGATGCTTCTTAATTTTCTTGATTCCATGTCGGCATGATCCTTCTTAATACTTGATAATTTTTATGTACTGAACTGATTTTCATTAGATACTCGTTAAAAAAAAATAAAAAATCATTTGTTGCTTTATGATTAGTAGGAAAGCACATGAAAATGTTTGGATGTATTCCCTGTAATCAGGGCAAAAGGTTGGGGAGTAACAGAAGTTCCCACTCAATTGAAAATTTTCCATTACTTAATAACAATGGATTGCTTTCGACTTTTAGGTGAAAATGCACTTTTCCTTTTATAGAATGTCGGGACGATCAATATCTGGTGGAAAGGGCCAAAAAAAAAAAAGAAAAAAAAGCAGCTATATATATGCCTTTGATGAACAGGTGTCCGTCTGTCAAAAAGGGACGTTTCTGTCTCCAATTGTGTACAAAAAAAAAAAAAAAAAAAGAAATTATTGAGAAGGGTTTATTTTTCTCCTAATGCTTGTACCTATTGCCTTTAATTCTTGTCGTTTACTACCCCTTGCCTAGTATGTATCATAATCATATACTAGTAGCTTTTTTTTATATGCAGGTTCATTTCAAAATATTTTGGCACCACATACCCTGCAAGGCATAATTATAGCAAGTCAGCATCAATCATCAAAAGGCAATTATCATGCAAAGGAATATTCTTGGAGCTGTGGAGTATTTGATTTTCCTCCCTTCTCTCTTTTTTTTTTTAGTTGAGCTGCTTCTCCTGAGAATCTTCAACCTCTATGTTATGATCTTCTTCAACCTCTTTTTTAACCCTTAGAATCGTTTTATCTTTTTTTTTGTTTTTATGAGCTAAAGTTTTAAGGAACAGATATCTTAACTTGTTTTAGCAACTCATTCTTATCTATTACTAATTAACATCCCATAGGGCAATTAATACATTCTCTATTACCATTACCATTACATAAAACATGAACTTTCAAAGTATTTATTCCACAAACTTCATTAACAACTGGACGTTTCTTCCTTCCTTCCATAGATTATTTCTGAAAATGAAGTCGAATGCTATCTTAAGTGCACTAATGGCTGGTTCATATGCCACTCACCACACCTCCTTAATCCCGTCTGACTTGTTCTACCATCAATGCACTGTAATAGCCTTTTTATCTTTGGCGCTACAATTTACGCATTGTTCGTGGGCTGTAAATCCTCTCTCAATGCACAGTCGAGACTTTTTTTGAAGCCGTGCCGAAAACTAGGAAAATCGGCTTCTCATCCTTACATTTCATGGCCAAAATGAAAGAAACGCGTCATTACAGTGTGAAAGCATCTAATACCCCCTTTTTTTCGGAGGATTTTTTTAAATATTTTTTTGGGTCTACTCAAATCCTACCCTCTAGTGATAATGGAGGAAAGGGTATACGAAAATGATTAGGGATTATTTCACATGCGGTTAGGAATAGGAGTGTAGATGAGTTGAGTCGAATCGAATTTCGATCTAATCGAATCGAATTTCAAAATAATTTTACAAAATTCGAGCTTGAGCTCAAGCTGGACTCGAATTTGAGCCGAGCTAAAGCTTAAAAAATAAAATTTTTTATTTTTAAAAATAAAATAAAATAATATTTTTCTAAACAAATAATAAAATATTAGCAATATATATGTAATTTTAGTATTAAAATAAAATATACATATATATATATATATAAATTGAGGTCGAGCCAGCTCGCAAGCTAACGAATTTAGTATTTTCAAACTCGATCTCGATCTCGAACTCAAACTGCTTGCAATTGGTTCGATTCGTTTGCGGGCGTAGTTAAGATGGTTGAATCCTCTTTGTCTTCCTAGTTCTTCAAAAAAAATTTAAGTTTTCTGTGAATATATTTATCAATCATTTTTTTTGCTTCATATATATCAAATAACTATAGTATATTTTTTTACAAAAACTCAAAAAATAACAATCCAAACAGGTTGATGTGAATCGATTGTGACTGCTAAAAGGTTCATTCAAATTCTTCTAATATGCTAGTTGAAAGAATATTATGCTGTGAAATGTTTTTGGGTTGAATTTTTAGAGAAAATTTTCTGTAACACATTTTTTAGAATATGATATATATATATGTATATATGTGAGGTAAAAATATGAATGAAAAATGTATAAAAGAAATATTCATAAAAAATAGAAAAAATTCTCCAAAAAGTGTCAATCCAAACCAAGCTTAGTAAAAAGATTTTTTCTAATTACTTAATTTACAAGAACAATTTTTTCTATCTTAGTAAACCAAACATTATTATTGTCCAAAAAAGAAAGAAAAAGAAATGTAATAGCTCAAAGCAAGTTCAATATTTTATATAAGAATGTTTCAAGAAATTTTATATAAGAAGTAACATTAGCAAAGATAAGTAAGCCAAGTCGTGCAAGTTTATCCACAAGGCCGCTCCTAAGTCTTGTCGTTGTTTATTATGAGAAGATTCTCTAAAATAAGAATAAGGTCTCTTGCAAGTTTACTTGAGGCAATTATACAATATTAAAAAATTTCAACCGCAAAAATTTTCTCATTCAAGCTCTACCAAACCAATCTGAAAGTAGCATATTAAAAGATGATGACATCAAAGAATTTTTATCGTGCAATAATTGATAGGAGATATTTCATGGCCAAACAACAACGAACAACACTGGTATAAAGTTAATGGGAAATTCACCTCGATTACATCGTAAACCCTTCCTATTTCTGGGGATAATTTCACGAACCTCCCCTGAAGTTTGCCTTAATATCATTTAGCACCTTCATATTTTTTAAAATTATCTCACCACCCTATAATTGACGTATTTTGTAACATTATCATCCATTATGGATTAAAAAATTCATATAAGAGGAGAGATAACATTTTATTAAGTAACTTTACAACTGTTATTGCAACGGGTAGTATTTCAATTTTGAAACTGTGAAGGCAATAGGACAACAAAATAAGAGACATAAGTTATAACGAGAAGACGACAATCAAGATTTCAGATAATGAAATGAATTCAAATAAACTATATTTTCTACTAATGTCCATTTGATATGCTTTTAATAGGTTAGGAAATAATTATATCAAAAGTTCCTTACCTTTTATTATTACAGAGAAAAAAAGAAGATTCTATCATAAATGGCGAGTTTTACTAACAATTAACTTGATTTTTCTTTTTTTTTGCTTTCCAAGTTCATTTTTCTTTTGTGCCAATTTTAATTAATCAGTTAGGGGTTCCAGCAGGGTAATATCATCAATTTATCATCCATGAAAGAGATCTATTTTCTTATCAATCTGATTAGAGAGGTAAGAGAGATTTTTAAAACTATGTGGGCGCTAATTGGTATTAAGTCAAACCTCAAGAGAGGTTTGTGAAATTCTAGACATTTCTAGCATGATTGACACCGGCCGAAAGTGGTTAGAAAGGGCCAAACCCGATACATTATCACGTCACATCAGCCACAACGCATCTGACGTGTCCCTTATCTTTAACGTTCGATCAATTAGGATTGTATTTCAACCTAGCTGGCACTGGAGCCAATGGATGGTCCCTGGTTCCCGTTCGCCCACAACTTCTGATTTAAACCCTTTGATATTTATCTACAAGGACCAAATTGCACAAAGGGGCCTGATATTTTTACAACGCCTTTCCCATGCCACACTTTTTAAACATTGCCATTTTGGGCTAAGAAGTAAGATGCAATTAATTAATTGCTAATTATTTTCTTTCTTTATCTGCCCTTTTGATTTTGTACAAACGTGGTTGCTCTATCATAAAAAATCAGCTACACGTCTTCATGCACGTTATGGTTTCCTCAATGTTGGTAATAAGATCCATGTACTTAATCTATAATATGACCGTATAATTAATCTATAATTTCATACTAGAGCAAAGCACATATAGTTTTATTTCACTTTTTGCTTATCAAATCATTGGTACTAAACATAGTTACTGCATTTAATGACTCGACTAGAGACACGGGGGAACTTAAGCTTATGAGAGAGGTTACCACAAAACGTGGTTTTAATCGAATTGTTGTTTTTATATCGAATTAGTTGAAAATATTCTTAACACATTTTCCATCTATTTTTTTTTTATTCTAAATACATCGTATTCAAATAAAGTGTTACTGTGTTATTTTCTACAAAAGCTATCAACAAATGCAATTCAAACGAGCTTTTAAGACTTCAAAAATTAGATTTCTGATCATTTAAAATATTGAGAAGAGCTTCATAAGTATCTAATGGTTTGATTCTTGCAATTTTTCTAGAAGATAGTGTGACAGTCTCATTAATATATGAGTCCAAACTTTGTATGTCCTGAGTAAAATTTTGTTTTTCACTCTTAGGTCTAATATATGATTCAAAGTGCAATAAAGGATCAGTGATGCAACTTAAAGATATAAGGGACAGTGATATTAAATATGAGTAACAGTGAGTGATTTTTCAACAAATATAAGGAACTATTTTTGTAATTTGCCCCATCCACACTCACCTGTTACCGGTCAACCCAGTTCCTAATAAACCATGCAAAGTTCCAATATAAACAGGCCAAATCACTCACGCACCCATTGAACCTACTTCAGTCTTCAGTCCTGACTCCTGCGTGAGTGAGTGAGTACAGTGAGTTTTCGAGTATTCCAAAAACCTCATTAAACTCTTGAAAGAAAGAAAGGAAAAAAAAAATGCCTGAAGTGATCAGGGTGCCATTCCGGCGAATTGCATTCGGAAACCGTGAAGAAATCCGGCAGCCCGGTGCAATCAAGGCAGCCTTGGCTGAGCTTATCAGCACCCTCATCTTTGTCTTCGCAGGTGAGGGTTCCGGCATGGCATATAGCAAGTTGACTGGTGGTGCTCCAAGTACTCCAGCTGGGCTTATATCCGCCGCCTTGGCTTATGGTTTAGGGCTATTCGTGGGCGTCTCCGTCTCGGCTAACATCTCCGGCGGCCACGTCAACCCGGCCGTGACTATTGGCGCTTTTCTTGGCGGTAACATCACCCTCTTCAGGGGTCTTCTCTACATCATCGGCCAGTTGGTAGGATCAATCATTGCTTGCTTGCTCCTTAAGGTCTCCACTGGAGGCATGGTGAGTATTCATGTTTGCTAGACGATCCGAAAGTATAACGATAAATACGAACCATTAGTGATAAAAAAGCTGACTTAACACTTCACTGCCAGTAGACAGTAGTCAAGTAAAGCCTGAGTAAATATTTGGACTTTTTATTTACAACATCTTTTGTCCTATGATCAAGTTCTTTTATCAAATATGTAGATCCATTCTTTGACAAAAAAAAAAAAAAAGAATACAAGATTTTTGGAATTTTAGTTCTGGACAGTGAAAGATCCAACTACTAGACTACCAGCTCAATATATAGATATCTTTACCCTTTATAGTACGTTCAAGGAGGTAACAAACATTTTTTAGAACCAACCAAAAGGTTTCCAAAGAGGGCTAAGAAGGATTATAAATCCAGATCCTCTAATCCCAAGGTGGCAATAAATGTATTTCATAAATATATTTCAAATTGTCTACAAGAATTTGGTTGATCCAAGTTGCAGATTCATTCTTGGTTTTGTAAGATCAATAGTACTTGTGATGTAAAATCATGATTTCTCTGCCATTTTTTGGTGCCATGTCTACATGATTGATAGTGATGAATGAAAATCTTGAATTTGGCAGAAAACTTCAGCCTTATCTCTGGCGCATGGTGTATCTGTGTGGGATGCATTTATTCTGGAAATAGTGATGACGTTTGGGCTAGTTTACACCGTCTATGCCACAGCCATTGACCCGAAGAAGGGTGATGTTGGAACGATTGCACCCATTGCCATTGGTTTGATTGTGGCGGCCAACATTCTGGCGGGTGGTGCCTTTGACGGAGCATCCATGAACCCGGCTGTGTCATTCGGGCCTGCTGTGGTCAGCTGGACCTGGACTAACCACTGGGTCTACTGGGCTGGCCCCATCGTTGGAGCTGTGATTGCTGCTGCTGTCTATGAAATCTTCTTCATCGACCATTCTCATGAGGCCGTGCCCGCCGCAGATTACTAGGAAAAAAAAATTAAGGAAGGCTTATTTTTCCTTGCTTTGCTCTGTAATTTATGTGGGTTGAGAAGTTGGGGAGTTTTTCTCTTTTCTTTTATTTTCAGTTTTTTTTTTTCCTTCTTCATCATCATCATGAGCCTGTCCTGTGGCGTTTATGCTCTTGAATGGGTTCAATTGGTCAGTTGTGCCATGCATTTCTCCGGCCTTCATTTAATTATATTCATGAACAAATGCTCTGTTTCGGCTAGTTTTAGCTGCGTATAATAATGGATTGTTTGGTACTCTTTTGTTTTGTTTCTAGTCATCATCGATATCATTTTCTTCTTAGTTTTGTGGTTGTATTTTTAGTCATCATCGTCCAATTCTTCTTTCTTGATTTGATTTCTCATCCCCATTGCCAAAATATGTTTTTATACTTTGTTGTTTACAATTTGGAAAGTAATAATAATTATGGATTGGTTTGTCCTCGCTTCCATTAATTTAAGTCTTAAATGTTGAAGGATGATTCAAAGCACAAGTCATAATATTATTGTCACTTTCAATATATTACTAATAGCAAATTGTATTTTATTATTCTTGAAAGGTGACTAGGCCAAAAGTTTCAAGCTCATCTGCAATTGTCGTAATTATCGGATGCCACATGTTAGGGGGGCCAACTTTCAATTTCGTGAATCATGCCTGCTTCAGTTGTTCCCTTGTGTGCTTTAAATCAGTACCACACGGTTGTGAGCCGATGATGATGGTTACTTGAAACTATCAAATACAGGATAGGAGACCAAAATGGCTCGAGGATAACAGCGCCACATGACTACATGGAAGAATTTAAGCTCAGGGCTAAGTACGCTGCAGTGGTTTTAGTACACCATGAGTAGGATTTATTTAGGCAAAATTCTGCAAAATAAAACGTTTGTCACATTTTATCAAATAATTTTTTTTTCTTTTTATTTTTAAAATATTAATTTTACGTCTCTTTGTAAATTTAAGTTAGCAAAATTTTTGTTTCAATTTAAGTTTTTGACCACTTTTGAAAGTAAATTTGATTTTGGTAGTTGCAAGAGGTTCTTGATACATAACACCTTCAACTTGGTTTCTAGTCATTAGTCCATTTACCCATAAATCCTTTTGCTTTTATTTTTTTTAGATACGATAGACCTAAAGAGATCTAAGATAATTTGAAGGGGACTGAACCATCATCGAATCAGACAGGTGCACTTTGAATTTTTTAAGTAGAATCACTTTTTTTAATGTAGTGAGTGCACCTGTTTGAATTTTTTAAGTAGAATCACTTTTTTTAATGTAGTGAATTGGTGGGAGGCAAAGGTTGTATCCCACCACGCTTTAATGTAACTTTTGACTTCCACCCCACCTAGCCTTTGAGCTGGTGGTTCCTTAAATCCTTCTGCTTGCAATAGCATCTTTTGTCTTTTCTAGTTTATGCTCTTGTTGTTACTTAAAACCTTTTTGAAATAGTAGTGATCAACAATTTGCCTGAGAATATCCATAGCAGGCCGCAGGAGTAGTAAATAGAGTAACAAAACACTACTGCTAAGTGCTAAATGACTTGTCTGTTTCTGTACGTAGCTTGCAATAAAGGCACTTTTCTTGCTGCTGCGAGACAACAGGACCCGAAGAGGCATCTCGAGGATACATGGCTAGCCCCACCAAATTAACTCTTATCTCCGATATGATTGCGAAGGACCCCCCCCCCCCCCCCCCCCACCCACAAAGCCCATTTCAAAAGATTCAAAACATGACCTTTCAGTTTCAGCAGCATGTGCAATTCGCACAAGGGCCTGAGGAAGGAAGGAAGGAGGGAAATCACCTTGGTACCTTAACCCAAATGATTTATTTCGCAACTGCCAAGTGCATAATTCACCAAAAGATAAAAAGGCGAACAATGGTGTTAAATCAAAGAGAAAACCATGCATATTCAAACGTCTTTTCGACCCATCCGCTGGTAAATGTCGTTTGCATCCTGTCTTAAGGAGACGTATTTAGGAATGCAGAGTTGCAGACCTCCGGGGTTGGCAAGGCTTCAATGGAATAGCTTAGGCTTGTTCTTAATTTCTGTTTTAATTATTTTGTTATGTTTCGAAAATTCAACTATATATATATATGAAAGTAACTATTTTAATTAGAATTGTTTCTCTCTCCTACATGACATACCTAATTGAAAAGAATTAACGGATTATGAGTCACTTGGATTTTACCCATATTGAATCTTTTTTTGTTTATATTATATGCTTACAAATTTATCTCTAATTTTAAAATAACTTTAAAAAATAACTAATTTTATCTTAGTGATATTGCTTTAAAAATCAACTAATTTTTTCTTAATGATTCTACTTTCTATCAAATTATAACATATAGAACTATAGTAAAACAAATCACAATTATTGAAATCAACCGGTTTATTGTGTTTGGATTGCATTTTCCGTCATTTTTCATGGAAAAATTACTGTAGCGATTTGATATATGTGAGGGAAAAAGGTGATAGGGAAATGTGATCACGGAAAACGACAATATTTTTCGACGGAAACAAGCAATCCAAACAAGGACATATTCCATAAATTATTTCCTTTCACCACCAGATCATTGATTAGTATTCAAATTATTCATCATCCCTTCCCTTAATTTTGAATTAACTTAGTGCAAAGCAGAGAATTAACTATTACACAGACAAATTGAAAATTCATAATAAATAAAAAAAAAGACGGTGCTAAGGCATGAGTAAAATTATAGTTATATTAGAAAGAGAGACTAAAAAATGCTTCGATTTTCTTAATATGACAAACATTTTGAAACATATCAAAATGAAAAGTACAGCACTTTCAATAAGATGTAATGAATAATTTGAAAACCCTTTTTACTAGAGTAATTTTCACGCTTGTATTAATATATATTTTTTCGTGAATGCAAGTTAGGTAGTTTCGAAGGTCATTTCACCGCTCTCTTCCGAAATCTAAAATCGAGTCTTGAAAATCAGCTGAGAACAAAGATTGTAGTTCTGTTTGTTTGTGATATACTAGTAGATATCTAGAACAATTAATTCTTGAACTGCAGCCATCGTTCTAGTCATAATCTGTGGATCTCATCCAACTCAGTCTGACTATGATACGGAGAATTGGAGATCTGTCCATACTTCAGAGTTCCAAATCTCCAACTGGGGATGCTATTCGCAGATACCTTGCTCAAATTGTATCCTACTGGTAAAATGGTAATGAAGCTCGAGAATTGTATCTTTTAAGGCATGTATATGTGATCTGAAATGAGGTGAACGAACGGGACAAATCTTGTAGTCAACGATCCTAGCATCTAAGATTAATTGTTAATCCTATATGTGATTCTAGGACCCACTGATTCCAAAATACATGTCAACTTACTCCATCAGATCCACTGTTTTTGGGTCAAAGATTAGTGTAATCCTTCTCGAATTTTTCAATGATTAATTTCCACTTAATTTTTTTTTCCTAAAAAGAGAAACCCTAGTGTATTTTGCTTCATAAGTATACTACACTATAATATAAGTTCATACTAAACGTTCTTCTTGAAATCTTACCCGACATGCATTCTTTTAGAGTATAGGTTTTGTTTGGTTTTCTATTTTTTTCTACAAAATTTTTAGGTTTTTTATGAACACATTTTTTAATCGCCTTTTAATCTCATATATATCAAATCATTACAGTACAATTTTTTTACAAAAGTTTCAACAAATAGCGTTGAAGTGAGTATGGTCTTCAAATATTGAAAATATGTGCAAACAAGGCCAAAAAAAAAAAATTCAAAGAAAAGCCTAAAGAGAAAAATTATCTAGTTAAAAAAATTTGTAGGATAGGAGCCATAATTGAAGGGGTGAAAATGAATACCCTTTGTACTTCTAGTTTCACGTGATTATTGAGGTGATTAAGAATCAGCCAATAGCGCCTTTAGTTAGGGACAGGGATGGGCTGGCGGTGGAGGTGTAGGGGACCAGTGATGAGGAGTGGACCACAGGATCCAGGAAAATCATTGATCTCGTGTCATGTGTAAAACCAAAATGCTTTGGTCCTCCGTGAAAGTGACTCTACAGAAATGGCTGGTCGTATTTATTTTGTGAGAATCATCAAGAGATGGTCGGTGATACTTTGTTGACGAATTTCAATTCTGTTCACCAAAACCTCCTTATATTCATTGCCATTTCTCTTTTGAATTGAATGGCCTCCCGCCCTCCCTTCCCCTCATAATTGTCATATATATACAAAAGAAAATGATCATATAGTTCGTGGCAACTGGCAACAATGTGGACAGGTCATAGGTAGGTACCATGATTTATTTTCTTTTTTGCTGGGCCGGGGGGTAAGTAGAGAATTGCATGTATAGGTACCATGAATTGATGATACTCTGTCTTTGCTAACATCTTTATTGTTGCAGCATTGTAAATTTGACTAGATGTGAATCTAAGGGTGCATTTGATAAAACTGAAGTCTGAATCTATTAAGTTATTGAATTGTTCAATGATAAGTGAATAGTTTATTACTTAATTTTGTGATGCGAGCAAATTTTACCTAGAAAATTCAGTGCCCCTTAATTAATTCAGATGTTCAATTTTTTTTTGTTATCAAGCGATCTGAATCCATTAAATTTAAGTGAGGACCTAAAATTCTAAAGGCCTAATCATGATAATCTATCAATAGCTACTTGGTTAAAGAAATAGGACTGAGGTTGGATTTTATAGCCATGAACATTTATTCAAAAGACAAAATAGCCTAGCTGACAAAGGTTTCTAGACGAGCAGAGCCAGCCACTTTGGAGTTGTTTCTTTTTCTTTTCAATGTCAATTTTTGCTATATTGAGGCGAGGAAATTAACTTTAGTTGTAGGAACTAAAAATCATCACTTTTGTCACCAAACACCACATGCGTGATGCTTTACGCATAGATCATAGCGTCTCAACAGATAACAAACAATTGCTGAGAACGGTTCTTGGTCCATATTGGGCCTACTCAATTCGCCCCAACTAAAGTTTAAATTTAGAGTTTCTTTCAAATCAATTTGTACACGAAACGAAGAGAGAAAGGAAAAAGAAATAGTAAATCTTTTGAGTTGTGTCATGAAATTGAAATTCGTTAGCCAAGTCCCCTCATTCAACAACCAAGCCACTGAGCAAAACCAAGGGTTTCAAATCTTGCTTGGTGAACTAAGGGGAAGCAGAGTGCTTCCTTTCATCAAGAACACGCAAAACCGGTTGTTGGGCTTGATTGCCTGGAACCCAATTCGATTTCATCGAGGACTCCAACACATCTTTTGGGCCATTCCGCCTCCATTCAACCAGAAAACAAAGCACTAATAATAGCCAGAGGCCCGAGATGTAACAATAAAGAGTAACGGGATTGCTGGCTGGTTCATTAGATGTGAAGATCAATACAAGTTTTGATAATATGATCTAAGATGATGGCAATGTAACAAAATCGAATCCTTGGTTAAGAAAAGCGCTAGCAATCCATAGCTTCAAGTTTGGCAAGTGTATCTCCACCTCAAATTCGTTAACCTGTTTTAACACGAAAGTAAATGAATTCATTGCAGAAGAGTTGAGGAGGAGTCGAAGCTAGCTCATCAAAATGAAAACTTACGTTCAAAGTGAATGTGAAGATGTAAGTTTCAGCAGCTGCTGCCAAGTTGGAGCTGTGAACTATAAAGCCAGCTAGGGACTCAAGTGCTTTGTAAAGTAATGTTGCTATGCCCTGCCCTTTGTTGCATGCCATTCTTACGTAAAATTCTCTTTCCTCCACTGGAAAAACTTCCATCTGTAGTCCAATAGAAAACAAAAATGAGGATATATCAGATTTTTTCATCCTGTAATTTTTTTTTTTTTTATCACATCAGTTGATTGCTTTTAGTTAGCAGAATTTATCTAGCATTTGAACCTGAAAAATCTTCTTGATTAGTGGAAGGTTGATGGTGAAGTTTGGTTTCTTGGCATTTAGGAAGGATTCCCCTGGATAATTATTAGGCTGGCTGAGAGATGACTCAAGACCAGCTATCTCAGCCTTTAGCTTCTTTGCCTGCATTTGCAGTTCTTGCACATACAGCACAGCATCCCCAATGATAGAGGCCTTATCCATCTGCATGCTCCAATTGTGAGTGAACAGAACAACTTACACTAACAAATTCAAATTGTCACTCACTGTTCAGAAGTGATCATCTGTGCGAGTAAACTTATGGTGCTAGTTGATACTTTGCATGTAGCAGTCCTTGGAAGATCGATCTTTAAATATATCAATTTCGAAATTTCAGCATTCGATCAAAATTTACTTTAATTTTCTCATGTTTAGGAGTCAAACGGATGGCTGCCAACCTTAGCAAATTGAGCCTGTGATTTACAGTCTTGCCTACTAGGCTAGAATGTACGCGTCATGCTAATCTCTGTTATTATAACTCACTTTTATGCAAGGTCTCACAAGCCCTTTAGTTCTGGTTGTCAATAAAAAAATTGGGGTCGATGCCAAACTACGAAAAACCGACTAAAACATGATCATAGCTATTGTTGGAAAAGTAATTAGTTGTAATTGGCAGACAAAAGAGATAGCAAACCTTGGTGATATTAGGCACCACGGAACGCAATGCATAGAGTTTTTCCTTCATCCGGCCTCTCCTTTTCCTCTCTGAAACCAAAGTTCTTGATCGATCAGTCTTCTTACTCCTGTTAGTTGGAGTAGTTGCTGTAGCTGAAGATTCCTCCTCCCCATCATTTTCCTCCTCTGCTACTTTAGTCTGTTCAGGTACTAAATTAAACTCAGACAAGCTTGTTATGTTGAAATCAAAGAGTTGATCTTCCGGGGGTTGCACAAATTGGCTTTCCCCACCAATGCAACCAGCAATGTGGTCACAATCAAAGTCTGCACAGAATTCAACAGCTGGTTCTGCAGTTTCACCTCTAACGAGCTCAATGAACTGCTCAAAATTGGTTACATCCATGAAATCTATGAACCCAAAATCGTTGATATTCCCCATTCCAAGCCCCAAGATATCAGCAGTCCCCTCCATTGTCAATGTTACATGGCCCTTAACGCTGGGAGTTTATATTTAGTTTTTCTACCAAATTTTATTTGTTTTCTAGAATTTTATTAAAACTCTTCGTGTGAACGGAATCATTCCTGTGGTTTCTGTTGTTAAGGTAATCCACAGTTTTTAAACATTAGTTTCAAACAGCTGACAAGTTCATGAAAAAGATAATGTAGCTAAAGTCCAGTTGACGGTTTCATGTATTTGACTAGTTACTAGTTTTTTCTGTTCCTGAGCTGATGATCTAAGGGAAGAAATATTAGGTTATCAACTGCAATTTGTAGTTCCAACTATATATTTTTGTTGTTTGGAAATGATTGGCCTCATTGCTTTGTTCTTAAAGAAAGAAGAAAGCAGTTTGAGAATAATGATTTTTCAGCATCATCATTCATATATACAAGTCGTCATGCTGAAACCAACAACTTATATTGCAGAATAACCACTTGAGCAAGAGAATCAAATAGTCTTGCAGATTCCAATCGCCTATTCTTCTTCTTCTTCTTCTTCTTCCTTTTTCCTTTCTTTTCCTACCTCCAGGCTCCAACAATAGGTTACCAGTAACAACCTGAGGAAAGCCACCGAATTTAAGAACTGAAATCTTGTCACTTTCAAGAAGTTTACTTTTGTAGCATCTCAAAGAAGTCAAGCTAGTGGTGTCCTTTTGCAAGTGTAACAATTAATACAAATAATAACGACCCCATTTAATATCCAGCAAAAAGTAAAAATTTGGTTCCATATTTCTAATCCTTGACTGGGATGCTCTAACTCTAACCGTTCTGTTGTCTCAGGATTTAGCAATTTGATAATATTGTCATCAACTCAATTGCTGTGCCTTTACTGCTGGCACTTGTCATACAGCACCTAATTTGATTGTTTTTTTCGTTATTTGTTTCAGGGAAAATAGAAGAAACATAATCAGTATACCAAATAAGATAAAAATTAGCCTCTCAGTTTTGTTTCTTTCGATCTTAAGTAAAATATGCTCAATTCTGTGAAACGAGAATGATATGAATGTTGTCGAATTCTTCGTACTTGGTTGTCTTCGTCAAGTTGAGGTTTAGGATCTAAAAACATTAATCAATTCAAGAAACCAAGTGCAGGCCATTTAGCACGCAGCAGCGATGGAAAGAACATACCTTACTTGCATTGCAGTTTCTTTTGCACGTAACTACATTGCCTTACTTCCTTTAACAAGGAGCAATTGATCATTCTCGAATAACTATCTACTTTCTTAAACCAAACTTGGGTCTCTTTCACCAAACAAACATTCATATAATAAAGCTTAATTATAACTGGGGTTTATAATGTTAAAAGCAGAAAATGCTGTGCCATCCCACATATTTCTTGCAGAAATTTCATAACGCAGTTTTTCCTTTTTCTGGAAACAATAATGTATGGATGAGTTTACACTCTTTACCGTCAACTTCGCCCTCTCATCTTCCTCTACAATTGTATTGTAAGAAGATCAAGGGGAGGTTTAACTCAAAAATAACTTTATCTATTAAACTAGCCATAAAGCTAGCAGCTTGATTACATTAGCGATACACAAGATATACAGTAACCTCCCTAAAGCATGAGATCAAATCCTTTTTCATATTAGAGTATGCAACTAGAGCCCTCTAAGGACAGCATCTTTTGCTATTTAAGATATCTGCAGCAAGTTTTGATTTTGAATTACTGACGATGAACTCGTTTGAACGTTTAGGCTGTTGGAATATGTCATTCGAGATGTTTTAAGTTGTAGCATCAACTAGAAACAGCAAGTTTTGAAGCTGCCTCATATGAAGCCCAATTATTATCACGCTAGCGGGTATCAGGAATGATTCAAATGATAAATTAAGTCAACCTTAGAAAGCTCAGTAAAATTCCACAAGTAGTTCATCTTTTCAAAAGATTATTTAGGGGCTTCCAGTCTATCTTTAAACTAAATATATAGTATGGGAATTCTGGAAATCAAGCAATCCCTTCTGTCTCATGCATGCGAGTGCGACAACTAGATACAGTACTGATCGCGATTCATTAGCAATTTAGGAGTACTGTGAATGTTTTCCTCGTTTAGCTCCTTGCGGCCAGATAAAATGTTCCTCAATCGTTCATCAACACTCTAGTTACAGGATCAATGAGATACAAATTAGTAGTCTAGATAATTAAGTGACACAAATCAAGTTTGGGTACCATTAACAACTAATTAATTTGTTTTTTTGGTTAAAATAGAAGTAATCCTTTATTCATAGCCACCAGATGACCACAGAGATCAGATTAGAAATGATATATATATATTGTGGGGGTACCAATGGATTTTAGGCTAGTTTAGACTCTCCAAGAACCATATATATATATATATGTATATATACATCACACACACAAGTAATCCTTCTCTTTCTGCTCTCATGAATGAATTGTATATTTCGAATTGCACCTAACTACAATATTCTACTGCAAGCTTAATACGTAATTTCACTTCAATAAGCTTTCTAGGAAACAAGATTCACATATCGAAAATAACATATTACGGTCATCATCTTATCCAATGGCCAGCACAAGGTGATTGTGGGCAACACATCCATGGGTCAAACATAGCACGTTCGAAACCAAGATTTTTAAGTAATTAGTCATGCTAGACATTGCTAAATCTTGTGCTTCCACGGGCTGAGCTTGTGCACGTCGAGGTGGCTCATAATTAATGATACTAAACTAAGCTAATTATTGAAAATTTATATTACAGAGAAGTAATGAAGCTAGTGGCGTCTTCAGAATGCTTAAGAGAATAAATCAATATGAAAGGATATTTTATAAGGGTTGTTGGTTCTGCAGGAAATTAAATTTTTAAATCATCTTATATTTTTAGATATTTTAATATTTATGTTTACTTAAATGACACTCATTTTGAGAAGAAGGATTGAGTTGGACAGTAAAAAAAAAAAAAAAAAATTGAGAAAACCCTTTTATTTTTATATTTTTCGATCTCTTAAAGTGAAAAAAAAAGGAAGAATAACCATTCCAACTTTTTTATTTTTAATTATATATAAAAAAGGGTAAATATATTTAAAATTTTTTGACCATCCCAGTTAGATTAACGATGAGTTAAAATGCCTAGAAAATAATATCATGAACTAAAGTGATTGTATCACTATAATCTAAACGAATAAAGTGATAATAACAATGTAGTAATGCTATAAAATAAAAGGGTATTTTTGTCCAAAATTTCTTAACATATTAAGTTGAATTACTTGTGGGGGTAAAGTGACTAAAAGATAATGTTAAGGGATAAACTGAGAGTAGTGATATAGTTTAAGGGGGTAAAATGATAATAATCCATAAATCAATATAAATGGCATTGTTTCTAAGGTGAATTTCAATTTGGTCCTTCAAAGTAGACCAAAATGTGAATTCAGCCATTGAAATTGATTGAGTTCCAATTAAACCTTTCAAAGTGCAAGTTTTTTTTCCAAGAATAATCCCTCCCCTCATCTCATTTTTGAACAATAATGTTTGACTAAACTTTAGTGATAAGTGAAACCCTATTATTTTTTAGGAACTTTAAAGCAATTAAATGTAAATCATCTTATATTCTGAGATATTTTAGTATCTATGTTCACTTAAAAGACAATATTGGTTTTAAGATGAATTTCAGTTTGGCCCTTCAAAATAGGCCAAAGTGTCAATTCGGATATTGAAATTGATTAAGTCCCAATTAAACTCTTCAAAGTGGAAATTTTGTTCCAAGAATAAGCCCTTCCCCCGTTTCATATTTGGACAATAATAATAATATTTTGACTAAACTTTAGTGATAAGTGAAACTCTATTATTATTTAGGAACTTTAAAGCAATTAACTTCTTACCTAAATGAGCTATAAAAAGATAAAGTATCGCTTTTCCAATCTAAAAAGAGAGTTTTATAGCTATACAGGAATTGCAAATTTCGCAGCTGTTGGCTAGCAGATAATACTTCAACATTTACATCCTAACATTCTCCCATATAATTTTGTACCAAGGGGTAGATAGATGCCCGAAAATAGCTGGCTACCTATCAGAATTTTGTTGGCTATTTGTTACCTGCTTATCAGCCCATCTACTCATGTTTCAGAGATATGAATATCAAAATTTCCACGCAAACTGGCATAGCTTATCCATCCATCCTTATCTGGAAGCAACAGTGGACACAGCACAAATAAAGTAGCCACGCCATAATCCACCTGTAAAGCCACTTGTGGTCGTGATCCAAATGATTTACACCTCCTCTCATGAGTCATGACCACTCATCTTTGTCTGCTAATCCAGCTTTTGTTTTGCTGTTCTTGTTTTTTTCCGTGCCTTTGCACTTCTAACTTTTGTAGTGAAGAAAAAGATCCCACCACATAATTTGAGCATTTAAACCAAAAAAAAAAAAAGAGGTATGTGTGTAGCTTGGTTTTATGAAAATTGAAATCTGAAATCTGAATTCATTAACTTATTCAATTGTTAAATACTAGAATTTAATATATTTGAACATATTTCATGTTAAGTTATAAGTAAATAACTCACTACTTATTTTTTAAAGCAAGTTTAACGTAGAGAATTTAATGTCACTTAATTAATTCAGATGTTCAATTTTTTATTATTAAAAACATCTGAAAATATTAATATCTAAATTCATTAAATTTAAGTGATAAATTAAATTATTAAACAGTCTTTTACACCATTAACGTACTATTGCATATCAGAGTCTAGTAAAAGCAAGTACCGTAGTATATGTTATGGTCTGTCCAATGTAACTTGTCGACAGTCAAATTTGATACACTAGATCAAGAGAATGAATTTTCCATTATCCAGATTCTTCCTTCACCATGAAAACTGGAAAATTCGTGCAATGAGTTGGAAAGCAATGGAGCTGACGAAGATTATCTTTCAAAAAAAAAGCTAAAAATGACGTGGAACCTGATCACTCTTCAAATGGATGCCTATCCATTTCGAGGGTGGTCAGTTGCAAATCTTGAAACATTATAGGCTAAAACCGTCATTTTATAGCCAAACACAGTGGCGCGTGGGATAAACTCGGTGAATTGTATCACAGCAGAGAACAAAATATCGATTATGAAAATAGGATAGGAAAACTCTATGGTCCTAGCTTGTTCCTTTACAGTGAAAGAAGTTCCTTATCTGAATCTAGAAAAGAAAATGTTTTTGACAATTATCGATGGAAAAATCGTTCTAAATATCTCTTATATTTTGTAAATAAATTTTTTCGTCCTTCACTTTTAAAGTGATAATTTTATATTTTTTATAAAATTAAATCAGT
Source organism: Coffea arabica (assembly GCF_036785885.1). Classification (NCBI taxonomy): domain Eukaryota; kingdom Viridiplantae; phylum Streptophyta; class Magnoliopsida; order Gentianales; family Rubiaceae; genus Coffea; species Coffea arabica. Next base: position 46,045,375 of record NC_092311.1, read on the forward strand.
AAAATTTGGATTCAATCTAAGGTTTCAACTAAATTTTATCCTGAATTAAATCCATCATATGACTACAAATGATCATTTTTTTATTACCAAAAATATTAGATTCCACTCATAGTAAATCAAATGATCTGATTCATATTCATTTTTGTTCTTAAAAGAATAAGATTAACCCGAACCATATCGATTTTTTATGACTCAATCTATATTCATTTTATCACTAAAAAAATAGAATCCAACATTTTTCGTACATAAAAAATGAATATATATGGATAACATAGTAATTTTAAGCTAAAAAATTATTGAAACTCAGGTTGGGATCAAATTTTACTTACTTGATCATCAGGTCGAGTGCAATGTCAACAGCATATAAAATTATTTTTGGTTTTAATTCTATATATTGCAAAGATAGGTAACAAAAACACAACCCATCTCTACATAATTTTAAGAAGTCACGATTACAAAATGAAAATGAAAATAATATATGTACGAAAAAAAAGAGGCAAAATTAAACATATGTGGATTACACGAGTGAAATTGGATAAAGGTTGAACTTTTATACGTCATCCATAAAATATCACAGACGCACTTTATACTAGTACTAGTTATTTTCGAGAAAAGAGAGAAAAAAAGAGAAGGGGATTGAGATTCTTAAAGTGCTAGAATTTACTAAGCTCCACGCGCTCTGGATACTGAATGGTGGTCGGATGTGGGAAATTCTTCTGTATCCAACGAGTTATCCATTTACGGTTGTCCGGTAGCAGTTTCGTCGGTTTAGATTCTTACATCCACCGATAAAGGAGGGGAAAAGAAACCGAAAACAACGTGGGCCTTATCGAAATGGTGTCATCCGAAAAGGGTAGCCAGAGCCGTCGTTTTCCCGCCCCCATGATTATAAATACCTTTCCTGCCCGCCATTCGTCCAGGCACCATCCCTCTAACGAACTTACTAATTAATCACTGCTCACCCCATCTTTCCATTTCAACTTTTGAAGCGCAAAACCCAACCCGCAAAGTCGCCACTGATTCGACAGTTTGTAAGGTAAAGTGAAGAAAGGTTGATAAATGCGTAATAGTAATTGATAATACCGTGGAAATTTGTATCATCTTATCCTCTTTTTTTTTCGACTGTATTACACTGGATTCGGTTGTGCAGGGGAGTGAAGTTCTTGACAATGGGGAGTGAAGTTCTGTCTCTATCAATTTTACCGGGGCCTGAATTTGCTGGGAAAGATGAGAATTTGAGGGATCTTGGTTCTGGAGATCACGGGTAATTCTCAATTTCCTCTCTTTCTTGATCGGATTTCATTTAAGCCCTTTTCTTCTTGCCACTCTTTGTAACTTTTCAGCATATTTGCTTGCGTAATCTGTTGTATGGGGATTTGTTTTAGGTGCAAACATTACAGTAGGAGATGCAAGATTAGAGCCCCATGTTGTAATGAGATCTTTAATTGCAGGCATTGTCATAACGAAGCTAAGGTATAGTGTGACCCTGTTCTCTATTGCTGTTTCTTTTTTATGCCCACGAATTACAATATCTGATGGTTTCCCAAGCTGATTGATACTTTGCCTTTTGTTTTGATACAACTGTAATTGGGGGCAGAACTCTCTGGAGGTTGATCCCCTTCATAGGCATGACCTTCCTCGGCATGAAGTTAAAACTGTGAGTTCCTTCTGTTCAAACATATCAAGCTTCTCTGTTATACTTTACATAGGAGCTGTATTCAATATCTATATTCATTGAACTTGCTTGTAATGTCCTCCCGTTGGTTTCTGGGGAAATTTCTTGCTTGCATTTTCCCTTTTTTTCTTTTCCCCTAATGTCTCTCTTTATGTGAGTTGCAGGTTATATGTTCCCTGTGTGGCACAGAACAAAATGTGAGTATTAGAAAGCATTCTACCATGTGGAACTTAAATACAATATTTAGTATTGGTTGTAGCATATTTGAGGCACTTATTGACTGTTTGTGGCATCCACTTATTAGGTTCAACAAATATGCCAAAGTTGTGGGGTTTGCATGGGCAAATACTTTTGTCAGAAGTGCAAATTCTTTGATGATGATGTAAGTTTCGTAATGTTCCTCTCGTTTGATTTGTACAATCTTTTCCAATTCGCATTATTGTTGTTTCATTGACATTTTCCTGGATACATATAGGTCTCCAAGAAACAATACCACTGTCATGAATGTGGGATATGCAGGTACACTCGTGTGACCTGTACATGTTTCTTTTTCCTATTTATGCTACATGTATACTATGTTCAGTATAATCTTATACTCTCTAGTTGAATATCCCCTAATTCATTGCCAAATAATTTTCTTCACAGAACTGGAGGCAAAGAAAACTTCTTTCATTGTAACAAGTGTGGTATGACAATTACTAGTTTTCATGTTCCCATTGTTAGCTAAGTTTCCATTTTGTCCTTTTCGTTGCACAACTTTTGACATTTTGTACAATTTATGTCCAGGATGTTGCTACTCAAAATTGATTAAGGATGCACATAATTGTGTTGAAAGGGCAATGCACCACAACTGTCCAGTCTGTCTTGAGGTATACTATTACGACTTCAGAAGAACGAAACTCTCAAAGATGATTTTCAAAACCTCCAATGTTCTTTGTTTAGTTACTCAACGTTTGATTGCAATTTGCAGTATTTATTTGATACAACAAAAGATATAACTGTTTTACCGTGCGGGCACACGATACATTTGGACTGCGTGCAAAAGATGGAGCATCACAGCCGGTAAGAAATTTGTAACCACACCAATCCTCTGCTCACCGAACATTGAGACTTTTACTTCTGTATTTCTGCTAATAATTGCAACTCTTAAGGTAACCGGATTCATTTACTTCATGTTCCTCTAGGTACTCATGTCCCGTGTGCTCAAAATCCATCTGTGATCTGTCAAACTTGTGGGGAATGATCGACCAAGAAGTATGTCTCCATGTTCCTTCTTTCTCACCCATTTTCCCAATAAATACTTGTTGGTAATACAAGGTTGATTACACTAAAACTTTCTACTAAATTTGTGATCTCAGGTTGATGCAACTCAAATGCCTGAGATGTATAAGGACAAGATGGTAAGGCTCTTTGTTTCCTAGATAAAGATAACATGCAAGAAGTTAAATTTAGTACTATTGGAAACTGAATCCTAGTATTCATATTCTGGGAAATATGTGTATTGTAGGTGTGGATCCTCTGCAATGACTGTGGTGCAATTGCTGAAGTGCATTTTCACATTTTGGCACACAAATGCTTAAGATGCAAGTCTTATAACACTAGACAGATCCAAGGAGGCCCTGCATCTTCGTGCTCATCATCCTCTGGCCATAGAATTGCCGAGGCAGTCAGATGACACTTCTGGTTTAGACAAGGCAGCTTTTAGATGATACCGGTGGCTCCATCCATAGATACGGCTAGAAAAGTAGTAGTACCCCAAAGAACTTTTGGGGGATCAAGGAAATAATGTATCTAAGCTAGAACTTATGCATGTTCTAAAGGAATAATTGATTAATTGGTTCAAGAAGTTTGTCAGTCTTGTAAGGGGTAGCTGGGCAGAGAACCTAGCTAACCAGCTGATGTTTCAATTCCTGGATGCCATTTCTTTGAAAGTTGATTTATCATTTCTTTTCTTACTGGCTTGAAACTAGGAAAGATTCTTACAAAGCAGGGAGAGCCAGAGCCTTATCAATCTTATTAATTTCAATCTAAAACAACAATGCAATCGACTGGCTTTCTGAGAGAAACCCATTGGCAAAACCGCAAAAGCAAACTAGCTCAGCTGACTAGGCCTTGTGCCCAGAGCTTCAGGAGCCCAAATGACCCTAACGCCCCAATTCATTGGGATGGATTACGAGAAGTTCCTTGTGCTTAGTCTTCCCTATGTCAAAACTATTTTTTGGCAGCACATCAAGATCCCAAAATTTTCCTCAAAAAAAAAAGAAAGACAAAAACTGAAAAAGGGATAAAAATAAAAAGACCCCAAAAATCAGCATTGCTTTGAGATTGGTCCAGAACATAGTATTAATTGACAGTAACTATAAGTAGTCAGCAAACAAGATTCAAAATAAGTGACAGCCTGCCATGCTTATGCAAACAACTTAGAAAGTGCTAAATTCTGAACTTTTCTTCGCTTTTAGTACCAAAAAGTAGGACAAAGCAAAAGAAATTCAGTAGAATGCGATTCCAGAGGAAAGGGCAATGCAAGTAAAACAGCCCATTGAATGCCCCAGAGCCCAATCTCCCTTTTCGGGATATTCCACTTCAATTTGGTTGGTTGTTTGCACATGTAAATAAAGTGCCTTTGTGCAGGCTGCTTTAATTTGAAAGAGTGGTCTCCTATTCAATGAAATTCCTCTTTCTTGAAAAAAAAAACGATTGATGTGGCTGCATTGGCTGCTGTTGCATTACTCACCCCGTTCGGCTTCTGCAAATCCTATTGGATTTATAAAGCTTAAAGCTTATTAGTGGTTAACTAAAGTTATTAACCACTAATAGCCTCAATTACCACTACAACCAATGAAGAGGTCTTGAATTACATGAACTTCTTGGTTAGTATTATTATTATTTGTCAATTGACTTGTTGGTTATTAAGCAATTGCAATTTGACAATTCTCTTTGTTTTCTGCCGAATTGCAATTTTGCTACTTGTTTCAAGGATTAAAGAAAATGCTTGCATTTGAACTGAATCTACACATTGTTTTGCTCTTTCTAGCACCATTCAATTATTTCAAGAAATCCTCGATCAAGACATTGCAGAATCCTATCAACTTAGAGAAGAAATCTTTTGGCATTTATACAAGACCGGATTTTTTTTTTTATCCCATGTTTCGAGCACCCTAATTGCTTTTATAAAATGAATTCAATTCTGTTGGAAAAATAAAACACTGATTACGAGCCTTTAATCATAATATAATCTGCGTATTGCTATTTGTTTATGAAAATCTTAGGTCCCGTTTGGATTGCATTTTCCGTCATTTTTCATGGAAAAATTACTGTAGCGATTTGATGTATGTGAGGAAAAAAGATAATAGGGAAATGTGTTCACGGAAAATGACGAAATTTTTCTACAGAAAACAGCAATCCAAGCAAGGCCTTAAGAATTCGAGTTGACTGCAATTCCATTGGGGAAGAGCTGAGAACATGGGAGGGAATGCTATCCGCCATCATTTTCCTGTAGCATTCAATTATTAATATTACCTTTTACACCATTTAAGGCCTCGAGGCATCAATCTTTAGACGTAAAGGCAGCATTGACCTTGGAGAGGAGAAAATAATAAGGTGATTTAGTCAAATACTAGAAAGTCCAGGCATCCCAAGTTTCCAATTTGCAGGGATCCCTTGCTCCTTGAAGAATGTGCTGCATTAATGCATTGGTTTCAAAGTTGCCTTCTTTTAACTTGGGAAATGCCCAATCAATTTCCCAAATGCATTCTGCCTCCCAACAAAAACGCTCCTGAAATCTTTATTGTTTTTTTAAAATTTTGGAGAATTGGAGATTAATGCTTAGGTTACCCATTTTAGACCTAAATTAACTAGCATGAGTTAAATGGAACATTGGTAATTTCACCGACAATAGCATTAAATGAAGTGAAATCTTTAACTAAGACGAGCTAGATGACCTACAGAAGAAGAATCTTTGCTCCCAGCGCAAAATAAAAGCAACACATATACACATTACAAAAGCAGAAGCTGCGACAATTTAAACCGAATTCTCCGTGAAACACTCACTACCTTCTCATACAGCATTGTACCTGAAAGCTCTCCCGGACCCATAGAACTTGAGAATTCCCCAAGTCTACAGCTAACTTTACATCAAAATTTTCTGGACAGCTAGTGACCTGATTGCTCTGCACTTTCTGAAGTGCAGATTTTCAGAACATGCTATTCACTTGCAAGAGCAAAAGACGTAAAAATCCACATAGGTGACTATAACTCTCAATTTCTCAACCTTCAAGATAATGGTTACAAGTCACTTCGACCATCTGGAGGTGCCTCTGATTGTATTATAACCCGAGCTCCTGAAGCAAGCCTGTTGAAACATTTTAGTAAAGCCCATCAATTCAGATGAACACACGCACAAACAGATAAAGAAAAGGAGAAGGGCGGGCAGGGGGCAGCAATGACAAGCAACAAAAACTGTGTTTTAAACTAGAGTGCCTATTCTGAGAAACTCAAAATCAAAACTTAACTTTCTTCAATTTTGATTACATTTTCCTTCTCGCCTCTGAAGGAATCTGTTCGTCTTGATTGGTTATTCCCAGAAGAAGGTTCTGTGTGTCTCTTACTTCCTCCATTTGATACATTAGACGAAATACTTCGTGAACTCTCCACTCCATCAGACGAGATCCTAGGTCCATCTGAAAGAGGAGATCTCATTGATTCACTTCTTGGTTGCTTAGACAAAGAAGCCTTGATTGATCGTGGGATGCACTTTGATTGCGTCGTACTTGTCTCTTCTTTGTCCTCCTCTAAATCAAATTGTTTATTGCTCCTGCAGTTTCCAGTACTCTTTCTCAACATACGTAAAAAGTGCAAAGCAACACAAGGCAACCACAATAAAATTTTACCACTTGCTATATTTTTTCTGTTTTCCTTTTGGTAAGCAGTATTACCTAATCTTTGAAGGAGAAGAAACAATTAAGCATAAGAATCAACAAAATAAACACAGACATTGAATTATGCTACTCCATTGTGCGGTACTTGAGAGAAATTGAAGGATAATTCATTGTTTCAGTCAAATCACTATCATTACATGATTTCAGAAAACTACAGCTTAAGCATCGGTGCATGTAACAGGCTTAGGTAGATAACATGGTTCCACTCTTTATTTCATCTTACCATTTTTTATGCAAGGCAAAGAAATAACCAATGCAGCAATACCTACAACAGAGATTGGCCTGACCTGTCAGCATTATATGAAGAAGATCGTTTTAAGGTAGCTACTCCTTCCTTCCGAGCATTAGTCTCAATCAAGCTGCCACTGAAGTATTCCTTATCTTCCAGCCTCAGACCAATGAACCTTGGATTCTCTGTAAGGCAATCAAGCTCTCCCAACATGAAGGATGACGAGAAGAAAGGAGAAGGAAACTTGGAGCCAGTAAGCCTTGGCTTGTAAGCTGGGATAAGGCCAAAGCTGTGATCTTTTACTGAAATTGACCCACACGAGATCAGTTGCATAAGCATATTTGAAGCCTTAAATTTTGTACTGGATGGCATTCGGAACTCCTCCTCTTCAAGAATCCTAAAGCTGTTGAATTTTCTTGCATCAGCTCTGATGAGGGATTCCAAGGTATCAGTCCTAGCACCAGAAGATGATGCACTCGATGAAGATGGAGGAGGTGAAACATAATCTCTGTCCCTGCAGATCTCTGAGGTTTCTTTTACTTGTGAATCCCGTGGTTGAGTGGCACCACTTTCAGGTTCTGATGTCCCATCATCAGTTGAAACGCCTCGCGTACAAGTCTCTCGAGCTTTATTAACTCGGTTTCCATTCTCATCAGTCTGAGTGGAGGCATCAGCTAGACCATCACTCTTGTAAACTTTGTATTCTGCCAAGCTGAGAGAACCATTCCAGGAGGAATTCTTCCCAACACTAGACTCTGGGGATACAGCCGATGAACCTGGACGCTGAACTGGAGGAGACAGCTCATCATCTTGAGAATGTTTTGTAGCTCTCTCATTCATGCTAGAAGAGGATGAAGAATCATCTTGGCTTCTAGAAGATGGCGGCTCTGGTAGTGCTTTTGGAAGTTGCAATCTAACGTTTCCAGCAGGGGTAAACCGACCTGAAAACAGAAAGCATGTAAACAGACTCGTGAAAAGGGAAAAGGTGATGAGCAAAATTGAGCAAAATCCAAAAAAGATGATTCAAAAGAACAGAGACTGCCACAATTCGAAGAACCAACCATTAGTTACATTTTAACCTAGACTAACGTTGTCCTAAAAGTAAAAAACATGAATATCAAGGAGGGTCCAAATGACTTTGGCTCCTAATTGACCCGCCCTGCAACCACTGGCACAATTTTGATGTACCTGAATTAGAATCTTCAAAGAGCTCCGAGCCTTTGAGAACATACTCGTTACCATGTGCTGGAAGGATTAAGTCATCTTCACAGAGATCATGCCACACAAAGCCATTCTTGTAGCCCCTGCATTTTACAAACCAATCCAAAATCCAAAACCAAGAAAAACAGAAAGGAAATCTTCAATTGTAATAAATTGAGGAGAGTCGGAAAAAGTTCTGACCTCTTGCAAGACCAAGAATACATCGAAGCCATGCGTCGGCCTCGTAAAACATTTAGCCTCTCAACTACATCTACTCAGCAGGGTAAAAGGAAAAAAAAATCAGAACTTCATACAAGAATCCAATCTCTAACTGATAAAGAAACAAACAAACATACATACTCGCATGCATATTATCAGTATACATAAAAATTTCTTATTATGCAATAATTTGTCAACTGCATAAATCCATTTTTGTTAGTCTTGGATTGTTAAATTTTTTTGGTCTGTCGATGCCTCTCATTTCACCATATCATGCAATTCGTAAACGAGCAAGGCTGATGGAATGTCCTCTGAAGCTTATGACTCGTGATTTCACCCAACTTGCTTTAATTGTAAAAGCAACAGCGATTATACTTCTCAAACGCGTGTTCTCGATCATGCAATTTTTCTAGTACAAGATTGGATTATGAACTAAGCAAACAAATTGGATTATGAACTCCTCAAACGCGTTTGAAAAACACAAGGAAGAAAAGATACCTCGAAGGTAGAGGCCATCAGGTGAAGAGAGGGGGACTTCGATAAAATGAGGATGCTCCAGCTGGCGGTTTCTACATAGATAATAAACCACCGCCACTCTTGAATCACCTTTACTAGTATTATTGTTACTACCGTTTTGCTGGTGCTGTTTCTGATTGCGATTATGGTGACGGGGTTGATGATAATGGTACTTGGGAGACTTCTCCGTCCAGACCTTAGCTCTCTCAGGACTGGCACTGGAACCGTTGTTCACTTGCCTGCTACTGCTACAGCTGCTGCTGCTACTATTGTTATTATTGCTATAGTGCTTCTTCATAAAGGCTCTCCCCTCCATCTCTCAAAACCCTAGCTCATGACCTCAATGATCGCTCCTCATTCAAATCCCACAACCATAAAAAAAATTTCTCAGCAACGTCCTTCCTCTTATCTCCTTCTTCTTTCTTTCTTTTTTTTTTTTGGGCTTTTAGCTATTGAATTTTCTTTCAAAATAGCAACTCAACTAGCTTAGAGTGCAAACAAAAATAGTTGTAGATCTCACAACTGAGAGAATATTAAAAACAAAAAAAAAACGCTGTAGTGGTACTAGATTAATTTTCCTTTTTTTTTTATCGATACGATAAACCTATAATTATTCTGTGCTTGCCGAGAGAGGGGAAAAAGGGCAAAAAGAAGGAAAAAGGGGTGAGATGCGCGTGGTTAATGAAATCATATGCATGTAATGATTATAAACACATATTCATATGCACATACATAATACATACCTGCTTTGATGCTCCAACTGTGCGAGTGTGTGAGAGAGAAAACGGAGAGAGAGAGAGAGAGAGAGGGCCGGCAGGAAAGCCAGAGTGGAAGAGGAGGAATGGCGAGGGAAGGAAGGGTGGAATTAATGCCAGTAAGAGACAGAGTAATAATGTGTAAAGAGAGGATATACATATACTGGTGTATATATTGCAGAGTAGCAGCGTCGGGACAAAGAAATGAATTTATGGCTGAGAAATGGAATTCACTACTGACTCACTGGACTACCTTACCTTCTTCTTACTGCTGTTTCTGATTCTGATAGAGTGAGGGAGTGGAGTTATGGCAACTGAAACAACAGAGCAGAGGGCCAGAGAGAGAGAAGAAGGAGAAAGGGATGAGGGATGGTGAGAGAGAGATGGATTCGAGAAAAACACTCTTGAAAGTGACGGATGAGATACGGCAGTAGCCTCCCTGGAAAGCTACCCCAAAAGCCCTAGGGTCCCCAACACCACCACCCCATCCTCCCTCCGTCCCATCTCACCTCCATCTTTTTCACTCTGCTTTCTACTCTCAAACTCTATCTTCCCTTCCCCCGTTTTTCTTTTTCTTTTTTGCAACTACCATAGAGTATAGCCTACTACTTCTAGATCTTTATTCATTCATGCCATGTCCTAAAAGGTTTCAAAAGCTAGATTTACTAGCTAGCTTCCGTTTTTCACTTTTCCTCATGCTCTGCTCCTCCTCCTCTTTTTTTTTTTTTTTTTTTTTTTTTGGATATCTCTCTGTCTAAACATAAAAATAATAATGAATAGATAATTGGAAGTGAAACAAGTGAGTTCAAATAGAGCCAAGACTAGGGGAAGAGATGATTGAATGGTTCGAAAAAAGAATATAAGCGAGAGATTTTTAATTCGGACACTTTCATTTATGTTAAAAAATAAAAAATAATAGAGCCGAGGTTTTATTTTCAATTGGACTAATCATCGAGCTCTTTTTTCCACGACACGTGCATAAAATAAATAAGTATCTCTTTTTAATGATAGTCGATAAATTATCTAGCTCGATATTTGCCTTGTTACTTAATAAAATCAAGATAGATGCTCTAATAATGGTGACAATAACACAACTACAACTTGCGTTTATGAATTTAAAAGCTCAATCTAGCTATGAAATTACAAAATTTGAAAGAAGAAAACTAGCTAGGATCTATGAAACTTTTTAAGCTCTTATTGTAATGTCTCAAAAAGGGAAAATGGGCTGGTATGCGCCAAATCATGCGGGACTTGCAAGATCTACGATACAAAACATGCCATGTAAATGATCAATAATAATTTCTCACTTGTCCTTTTTTTTTTAATGATTCGCGGTCTTAATCTCTCGATGACATGACAGTTAGTTACCGATTATGCTGTGTTTCATTATTGTTACAGGTAGCTCATTATTTAGTAAATGAACAAATATCACTGTTGTGTTTTAAAACTGTACAGCTAATCTATCAATAAATTAGTACAACTTATTTAAAAAAAAAGTAGTGTTACGCAGCATGCACTCTTGTCGATACTCTCCCAAGAGAAGAGCCCTAGGCCTTTTCTAGTAGTGTTAGCCCTCTTTATAACGCTCGGCCTCATTGCTGTTCCCTTGGCTTTTTGGGAGAGATCTATTTTGGCTGATTCCAGGGGGATCTGCTTGGCTTTTACTGTGCTTTTTTTTTTTTGGCGTTTTATTATGTTTGTTTGCATTTGGTTTGAGTGATGAAATGACTTTCGTGTTGATGTTGCTTTGCTACTTTCTACTTGCTTTCCTTTAGTAAGTAATATTGTGGCCGCTGGTCACCACTGGCTGTAGTAATTGAAGTAAAACGTAAAAAAAGTCAAGTCAAATCAAGTCAACATTCCATTCTGTTCTCCTGTTCTCTTTTGGTCAATTGTTTAGTCACTCTCCTTTGTAATTTATGGTGCCAAATCGAAGCATGAAGAAGAAGGACACCAAACATGAGAAAGAAACCAAATCAACCCTTATTAACTGACACTAAATTAACTTTGTATTTCTTGGAATGCCGAATCTTCTTTTGTCTGCTTGGTTAATTTCAAAACATTTTAATAAGAGCAGATTTCCACGAGGTCATGTCTTCAATAATTTAATGTTTTGTTTGTTTAAAATTCAGGGGTAAAGATTCTTTTTTTTTTTTTTTGGTTGACTCATCAATTATTAGCCTAAATCCTATACAAGTCTTGACCTACCAGATGGAGATGGGTGCTCTCCCCGCAAAAACTGCACGGGCTAAATAAGGATGGATTTTCTATGGGAAGCCCGTGAACTACAGGTGAAGGTGGAATTACAAGAGTTGATTTTGGAAAATGAGTAGTGTGTCGGTTACTGGTTGGAAAAAAAAAATTAAAAAAACAATAAGTGTGTTTGGATTGTAAATTATTTGAGATATTTTTACTGTAACACTTTTTATGATGTGATGTATGTGAGATTAAAAAGTAATTGAAAAGATAAAAAAATGTATTGAAAGTTGTAATGGTGATGTAAACAAATAAATTTGGGCAAATAATCTCCGGTCCAAACACACTGATATGGCTTGATTGTCTAATGCTATATAGTGGACACTGCCAAAATAGATCGCATATAATAGTACATTTTTTAAAAGGGTGAAATTAAATTAAAAAATATTATAAATGTATATGCATGCATTTTAATAATATATAATGACTACGAATCAGATGTATTAACGAGTGATCATCAACCTCCGTTAAGTTTCTTTCTTAATGATTCAAACGGGTACTTGCAATTGAATCTCTTCCTTCTTCTTTTTTTAGGCTTAAGAACTATAATAGTATCATAACAAGAATGAAAAAAGTTTACTACACTTTCTTGAAATCCCTGTTTCTCAACCTCCATATGCAGCAGCAATATTAGTGGACCAAGTAGTTGAAGCCTTGAAGGGAACTAAATTAGCTGCCATTCTCATGCTCACCCCCTCTCTGCCCAAGTGAAGTGGATTCTCATGATAAGCAATCAATGCAGGCCCTTCTGCTCCAGATCGTTCTGCATAATTTGTGAGTTTTTCATCAACAATTATCATTGAAGAATTGAGCATGTTCAGTTGACCAACCGACCTGCATTGGAGAGAAGATATGAAGAAACTAATGAATAATCATGACCAACAACACAAATATCACTGGTGGGATCCGAAATTTGTGTACTCAGGAACTTGGGAGTTTCTTCCTCTATACAAGTAGTTGTAGTCTAGTCCCTGTAAAGAAACCTGACGTATCAAAACCAGTTGCAAGCTAGTTCGAGAAGGAAAGAACATGTAGAATATGATATAACTATTGATTTGGTGGTGTATTAATTATTCCGTTTATTTGGAGTTTTTTTTTTTTTTTTTCTGGAACTCCAATCAACAACATGACTTGAATGGCTCTCATTCAACAACTGTTCCATCAACCCCGTGCATGGAGACTGTGGAGAGACCTTCAGAAGAGTCAAATCAATTATTAAATTTAAAAATGAGACAAAACAATGAAGAAACTCATGCAAATAACCTAAGTTTGGCAAGTCAAAACAGATTTTATCTTATTTGTGATGATCAGTATACTTATAGAAGTTTTGGTCGGTTTTTATTTCTTATTTCTTGTTTTGTAAGTTTGGTAAAATTATGCATTGGGATTGGTCCAATGACCAACGTCGTCGAGTTCAAAGTTCGAATTCTGAACTTGATACGTAGGAGTAGAAAAGTGTATGAATGGGTGCGAGGGTTAAAATTTTGGAAAGCTATTTTCTTTTAAAATTTTTTTATTTTTTCGTAAACACATTTGCTAATCACTCTTTTATCTTGCATGCATCAAATCGCTACATTATTTTTTTCTATAAAAACTCCAAAAAAATAGAAACCAAACGGGACCAAAGTTTGGCAAAGTTACTTAACATATTCAAGCTGGTTAAATAACAATTAATTATGACTTGGTTTTTACAAGCAGCAGTCTTACCAATGAGACATCAATCTAATGGTTAAAATTGAAACCATTAAAATTAGATGTTCCGTCCCTCCCTATTTCTTAAATTCCATCCCCTACCCCACTAGGAAAAAAAATTAATAGTCTTATTAAGCTTATAATTTTTTTTCTTTACAATTATTTCTTTATTAGTTGAAATAATTAATGTAGTACTTTTTATGATTTGATATTTGTAAAATGTAAAAGGCAGTTGGGAATATAAAAAAGGTATGTTGAAAAATGTGTTTATGATATAAGCAAAATAATAGTCATTTTTTTAGATGTTGTTTATGTGAGGTAAAAAAAAAAGTTTAACAAATGTTGTTAAGAGAATATCATCAAAACTTTCTAAATTAAATTCCTTTAGGAGTTAAATCCAATAAAAGTAGTTAAACTCATTTTTTCCCAATAAACTCATTTAAAATGCCTCTCTCTCACGTTACTCCCTTGAATGTCTAATTGAATTAGTTCACCTCTTGTGTTATTACAATTTCTCAAATTGTATCATTACAATTGGGTTGGATAATCCATTTTCGAGTTGATTTTGGCACGTGCAATATACATGGTTTTGTGAATTGACCAAATTATCTTTCCACGTCACATAAATTTTTTACCAAAAAAAGTTTTTGAACAAACTTGAATCAATAAAATAAGTCAAAATTGTAACGCTTTTGATCCACGGGTTGGCCTAATTAACTTTTGAGCGAAATTACGGTACAAAATATGATTAATCTAAATTACTTGATAACTCACGATCCCAAGCATATATGCATACCATTTCCACTCCACGATTGCGAGATATCACAAAAATAAACTATGGATATTGCACTTGTCCTAAAAATTTTTAAACTTATAAGACATTTTTCATCAATTGGGTTGGAATAATTCAGACTTCAGAGTGTGAACATAGTGAAAGAAAACGTATAATAAACCACTAATATGCCACTAACTCACTAATCTACCCATTGCTAGCTTACGACTTTGTTATTATTTTTTTGGGGGTACATCTCAAACCTTCAAATCACAAATTTCAAATCACCTATTGCTAGCTTACGAAATGAAAGTTTTGCTAGCTTACGAAATGAAAGTTTTACGTCATGCTTGGATTGCTTGTTTTCATCGAAAAATATTATCGTTTTCCGTGATTACATTTTCCTATCACCTTTTTTCCTTACATATATCAAATTACTACAGTAAATTTTTCCATGAAAAATGACGGAAAATGCAATCCAAACATAACCTTAGTCCCTTTCTCAAGATTTTGCTGACAACTCATCACCCAAACACCAAAAAGGGCTTCCCCAGCAATTTTTTCCAAAGGCTTTTCTGGCAATTTTCAATCCAAGTGCACAAAACCCTCAATTTCCTTTCCCGCCATTTGCCTTCCTCTTCCCTCCTATCCATCCGCGTCCGCAACAGCAATGAGCAACCCGTGTCAGTTGTCTCCCTCTCGGTAGCAGAAAAACGGCAGCTGATGTTCACCGCATTCAGGTCATGCTCTTCTTCACTCTACTTTACCCACCACACTCTTTCGCTTCATCCCCTCAGAAAACCACTCGGCTTTAAGCCCTACTTTCTCATCTATTCTTCCTTCCCCGCAAAACCCTTCTCTCAGAGATCCCTCTTTCTCTCGATTCCATTAGTTAATCCAGGATCAATAGCAGCAATGGCTTCTCGCCCTTCTGCCTTCGACCTCCTCATGTCCAATGCCAGCAAGAAAAAGTCCGAGCAGAAACAACAAAAACCATCTCCCAAGAAACGCAAAACCACCACCCCCACCATCACTTCTCAAAATTCTGCTCCGATTTCAGTCAAAGAACCTGATTCAGCTCAAATTAAAGAAGCCCAGTTGGAAAAAGATATGAAAAATGACGTTTCGAGCAAGATTAAGGATGCCCAGCTGGGGAAAAGTGAGGAAGCGGTGGTTAAGAAACCTAAGGTGGTAATTACTCCTGATGAGAGCCTTCTTGAGTTGAAGGATAAGGCGGCAAGTTTTGATCCCAAGAAGGCGGCATATTGGGGAAAGGGACAAAGGGTGCCGTTTATGTTTGTAGCGAAGGCGTTGGATGCTATTTCTAAAGAATCAGGGCGGATTGCGATAACTGCAATTGTTTGTAACATGTTGAGGACTGTGATGGAAACGACGCCAGAGGATTTGGTGGCTGTTGTTTACCTTTTGGCGAACCGGATTGCTCCAGCTCATGAAGGATTGGAGCTTGGGATTGGGGATGCTTCGATTATTAAGGCTCTGTCCGAGGCGTGCGGAACAAAAGAAGCACAAATTAAGAAGCAGTACAAGGTGAAACTCTACTACATTCCAGTCACTCGTGTTTATCAAATCTTGGGTGTGGTTTAGAAATGATTGAATTTCTTTTCTTATCTCTGAATATTATTGTTTGTGGAGTTGGCTTTTCTTAACTTGATGCCAAGAAATTAAAGAAATTGTACTTCAAGTGAAATGACAGAATGATCGCTGGTAACTTGTTCTCAGTTCTAGTAAATGAAATTCTAGAGATTTTTGGCCTTGTTTCATTGATTACAAAACATTAATAAATGAGATGGAGAATAGGGGAGGAGAAAGAAACATAAGTCCCACGCTGTATTTAGGCCTCTGCCTAGCTGTGGCTTCAATGCTGTAGAATGCTGCTATGGTGATTATTATGTTGTCTGATTCGGTTTGCAAGGTATCTACTAACTCAGTACAAGCACTATTGTTCTTATACAAATTATCAAGAATGGGATTAGAAAAAAAGCTTGTCCAGTCAAATGCCACATTTAATTGAATATTTTGAATTTAGCTTTGGTGCTATGTTGATGTCAAAAACATTTGATCCTTTGCCTGTGATTTTAGTTCTGGGCTCGATTTTGGTTCTACGAAGTAACTGCATAATTTGAGAAGCTGCTTTAGTTTTACCTTGTTACTTTCTTTGGCTGCAGCTGTACGTTGGTTGTTGTTACATTTTGTACGCTGTAGCTTGTCTGGAAATTTTTTTTTTTAATTGATCTAAGATACAATTTGCAAAATGTGTTTTATAGTAGTGATATCTACTTAAAGATATAGAAAAATTTATCATTTATTCTCTTTATGATTTACTTGACTTCTGTGACTCTAGTTGCTTGATTTAATGGAAGGCTCTGGCTGATCTTTCTGCAATGAGTACACTGCACTTGTTTTAAGAAATTTTGTAGTTAGAGGAGCAGAATTTCATTCAAAGCTTGTGAATGGTGTAGTCTAGTTATATTTGCTTAATAATTTGTGTGCAGGAATCTCCTGACATATCAAAATCCTGCAAGTTTTTGCCCGCAATTTCTTTCTTCTTTTTGATTTTGAATGATTACTTCACTATCCGACTTGCCTCAGGAGCTTGGTGATCTAGGCCTTGTTGCAAAAGCAAGCCGTTCGTCTCAGTCTTTAATGCGCAAACCAGAAGCACTAACTGTTGTTAAAGTTTTTGATACATTTCGCCTTATTGCTAAGGTACCTTTGAATTTTCCCATTTCATGGACTTGGATGATGAGCTTTGATCTTATTCGCTGTAGATGAGAGTTAAACTGGATTGCCTTATTCCTTAAGATATTCATAGCTGCCTTTATTGGTTTCCATACATGAAACTTGAAATCTATTTTTTGAAATGTTTTGGAGCTAGAGTACACTAACTACCTGTTTGGTTGGTATTCTGGAATGGCAATAGCAATGAGTATCAAAGGTCCTCAATCGTAATGGGTTTTAGCAACTTCTTTTCGTATGTTTGGTTTGTTGTGGTGAAATAGGAATCCACTGAATTTTTTTTTTTTTAGTATGTCTAGCTAATTCTTTTCCCCCTTTTGCCAACTTTGTTATCTTTCTTCCCAAATGGACTCTGTATGACTGCAACTAGACCGCCACCGAACTCAGCCAACAACGAAATTCAAAAAAAAAAAAAAAAAACTCAGCCAACAACAAACAACAAAAGCAGCCGCTAACATCACATCCATTCTTGCCAAACTAGAAATGTTTTCAACTCTTTGAATCATCCCACTAATCCCCACCAATTTCAAATGACAGCACACTATTTTTTCAAAATTTCATATATCTGCAAAACCGCCAAAATCACCACAAACTGTTAATCAAAACTTTGATCCATCATGAATTCCCAACAACACCCCACAACACTGTTAATATGTAGGAAAGGCTGATCTACCATGAGACCAACAAAAAAAAAACCTCAATTATCTATCTCTAGCTTGGCTTCCATGGTCGTTGCATGTTGAAGGGAGGGCTGACTGGTAGAGGAGAGGATGGGTTAGGAGGTAAAAGTGAAAGTTGCGAGGGGGGCAAGAGAAGCATAGGTAGAGAGAGAGAGAGAGAGAGAGAGAGAGAGAGAGAGAGAGAGAGTAAGATAAAGATTACAGAGGAAACGGAAGAGAGAGAGACGGGTGAGAAAAGTTGAACATCAGGGGGGAGAGAGAGAGGCTTTTTTTTTTTTTGGGATGATGGGTAATCAGCCGAGATATGCACATGAATTGGTGCTTGTTTATTAACTTATAATTTATTGATCTAGAGAAGAGCATAACGGTTTACTTCTTTTAGTTTTGTAACTGTATCTCTATGTGATTTGCATTAGGAATCTGGTAAGGATAGTCAAGAGAAGAAAAAGAATCATATCAAGGCACTACTGGTTGCTGCTACTGATTGTGAACCTCAGTACTTGATTCGTCTGCTCCAGGTGAGACAATTGAAGATCTAATATCACAAATTGGCACCTTTAATCCCTGAAAATTATTCTTGAACTCTACATGCAGGCGAAACTGCGCATTGGTTTAGCTGAGCAAACTCTGTTAGCTGCTTTGGGCCATGCTGCAGTTTATGCTGATAAGCAATCTTCAACTCCTGCAAATATAGATTCTTCTTTAGAAGAGGTATCTTGGCATGAATTTAAACTTCTGAGAGAGTTTGAATCAATTTTTTAATTAGATTTTATTATTATGCTAATACTATGTGCAAATTTAAGAGAGAGTTTTTTGTTTATTGCATAAACATGTTGTGAAATTGCTTTCCTTCCCTCAGGCTGCTAAAATCGTGAAACAAGTTTACTCGGTAATTCCAGTCTATGATAAAATAATCCCTGCTCTTCTTGCTGATGGTGTATGGGATCTTCCCAAGACATGTAGCTTTTCACCTGGTGTTCCTGTTGGACCTATGCTAGCAAAACCAACTAAGGGAGTTTCTGAAATATTGGATAAGTTTCAGGATATTGAATTCACCTGTGAATACAAGTATGATGGAGAACGTGCTCAGGTAGCAAGAAACTAGACATGACGCCTATGTTATATGCCTTTCCTTTCACAGTCTTGGTGATGTGTGTTTGTCTAACCATGTCCTGCAGATTCACTACATGGAGGATGGTACAGTGGAGATATATAGTCGAAATGCAGAAAGAAACACTGGAAAGTATCCTGATGTTGTGGATGCAATTTCAAGGTACTTTTATTGTAGCCCATTCCAACTTTGATTTGGAACATGCTCACAAGCTGGTTAATGGTTTGATGAACAGGAAGAGTCTCTTTACTTGGTTGAGTAAGGCTGTCTGAGCTTAGCACTGTACTTTCACTGCTGTGGTGGGCCTTCTCATGATGGGTTTTTGTAGTCTATTGCTTTCTTAATGAGCAGAAACATAATTTACATAGTTGGGTATGAGAGTATATCAGTAGAGCTTATTTTTAAGAATGACTAGTTGTTTCCTACTAACATTACAAGTCTGCCAGAAAATCTCTCTCAATTTTCCTGACATTTAGCTGTTTTATTGCAGGTTTAAAAGGCCGTCTGTAACCTCATTTGTTCTTGATTGTGAAATTGTTGCATTTGATCGTGAGAAGAAAAAAATTCTCCCCTTCCAGGTGAACTGTTTACTTCTGTAATATTGAGCTTGCCTAAGTGCAAGATCTTTGTAAATCTGATTTTGTCATGGGCCTGCTGAAGTGGTCCTTTTAACTATGCTAGCACATCAGAACAATTGAAGTTAAATAGAAAAATCGATTGCTAACTGATTTAAGTCTCCCATTCTGGCTCTAGCATTGCTTATTGTGTAGCCTTCATGATCTTTGTTGTGGCATATGACAACAACATATACAATGTTAATAATTTATGTACAATCAATGCTGAAGTATTAAATTGGCAAAGTAACAAATCTCCTTCAATCCTGTATTGGGAAGAAAGTGGTCGAGTCATCTTTGTTTTTCGTTTGTGAACTCGTCAACTTTGGGTGCTGTAAGAATCATCTTGGTATTGAGCATGCTCAAAATCCTAGGGCTATCTGTTATGGGCTATCTCATCATGAACTTAAATGGGGCATGCCTGGGGCCTGGCCCATGAAATGCTTCCCAACACCTTCAGTCCCCCTATGGGATATCTTAAAACTACACGTGCAAGTTCTTTCTTGCATCTATTTCAGGTGCTTCATTTGAGTCAGTTGATGTCATATAATTCTTGATTTTCTTTGATAGGAACTGGAGATTTTTGAGTGTTGAGGTATTAAAGTTTCGGCCAATTTGATCTGTCCAGTGTCTGCTCTAAAATATTTGAAGGTGGTGAAATTTTGATGAATATGACTAAGGGTAGATTCATTACTAATTGGGCTACTTTTTGTTGATCAAATGAGGAATTTACACTTTGACGGATGATGATGCTACATGGATGTTAGGCCAAACAACTTGAAAATTGAATTTGGAATATATTGTATTTGATTTGATGCTTTTGTATAAGCACTTTTTTTAGTTTCTTTTCGGTAATTCAAGTCAAGCTTTGGCAAACAGACCATCATTAGTCTCCATCAGGGGCCTTGCCTTAATCTTGTAACATGTCCACAAATTTTACTGATTTATATATATCAGGCTATTCTTTTCTACTGACCATGTCCCTACCACCCACCAGGAGGATAAAGGGGACACACTTAGGTTTCCTAAACATTTGTTGTCTCTACACTTTATCCTTCTAAGTATATTTCTTGTCATTTAGGAGCCAGCTTCTTCTGGTGTTCAGCTTTTCATTTTGCTGGAAAGAGTGTTACACATGAATTGTTACTTGATGAAATGCTAGAGTTGTAAGAATGGTATTACAAATTCAGACTTAAAAGTATGAATTGGTGGCAGGTCCTCAGCACACGGGCTCGTAAAAATGTGGTCTTGAGTGAAATAAAGGTTGGTGTTTGCATATATGCTTTTGATATCTTGTATATCAATGGCCAACCTCTTCTACAAGCACAGCTTGACAGTCGAAGGCAGGTATGCTAATTTTTGTTCAATGATGTTAATATCTTTATCTGCTTTTAGCGTTGGGCAAAAGACTCTTGGATTTTTTTTAAAGTCAAATTACTAAAATGGTTTGACCAAAATGTTTTGAGTATCGCATAAAGAACGTCTTGTGACTCTCCTCCTCTCCTTTTCCCATGATAAAATAAACTAAAAAGAATCCAAATGACAGTGCTTGCTCAGTAAACATGTCTCAGGCTATTATCTTTAATGCTGATTGTCGACCTTTTAGTAGTCATGTTATTTTCCTTTACTCTTTATGACTGGTTTTATGCAGCATCTTTACGAGTCATTTGAGGAAGAACCTGGCTTTTTTCAATTTGCTACAGCAGTAACATCAAATGATCTTGAGGAAATACAGAAGTTCCTTGAAGCTGCTGTTGATGCCAGGTAACTCGTCTTTGCAGAGTTCAAGATCATTTTCCTGTCTTGGCCTTATTGTATTGTTACTAATTGGCTTAATCTACTTTATTTACTGTTAGAATTTTTCTTTTTTAATCTTTGACTTCTGCACTTGGCGGAATCGTAATTATTATATCTGTCAACTTTTGCCTGTGGACAAAGTTTTGTACAATACAGTTTCTCTCTGTTAGGTCAAACCTGTTGTATTCGATGATCTTATGCTTGCCTAGTGCAATATAAGATCATCCAACCTTATGGCTTCTAGTGCACTAGAATTTTGGCCGGTCAGAAAAGTCAACTAGTTAGATAATTTAATTCAGTTTTTTCTCTGTACATCTGTCATTTTTTCTTGTTATATGTTCCTAATGTGCTGTGGTCTAAGGAGTTCTTTTTCCCTTTTTTTCCCTGCATTAATAGATGGTGAAATGTAATATTATTTGTCTAAGAAGTAGTAGTTTCTCCCTTTTTTCTGGCTTCAAAGTTGAGATGTGCTTAGCTTCACCTGAGGGCTCCTAGCTTGGAGCTTCTTTCTGCAGAATCAACAAAAATGTTTCTACAGATTCTACAAGAACTGTTTGTTATTTTGTCTATCCATCTTTGCAGTTGTGAGGGGTTGATAATTAAGACATTGAAGAAAGATGCCACGTATGAGCCTTCCAAGCGGTCAAATAACTGGCTGAAGTTGAAAAAGGATTACATGGATAGGTATGTGCATTGAACTCACAGCACTGGCTATTCCTTTTGGGCTTGAGCAACTTACTTTTCACCTTATATGATCTGCAGTACGGGTGACTCACTGGATTTGGTTCCCATTGCTGCTTTCCATGGCCGGGGAAAACGTACTGGTAATTTGACATATCATATTTTTGAGAGGACACTAAGTGATTATTCGCTTATTTTGGCTCAGATTCAGATTTGTGTCACTATGCTTGACATTCTTCACCCTAGCTTCAGATATAGTTACCAGTGTATACTCTTTTGCTTTTTAATTGGGTTTGTATTGCTGCATTTATTGGAAGTTGGTTTCATAACTTTGTTGAACCATTTTTAGGTGTTTATGGAGCCTTTCTCCTTGCTTGTTATGATGTCAACAACGAAGAATTCCAGAGCATATGTAAAATTGGTAATGTGCCTACTTAATGGTTCACTGTGAAATTTACCTTGATAGGAAACTTCAATTACTTTGTCTAAACTCTAAATACATACATCCCTTGACATCAAGTGATAAGAAACTTCTTGGTTGTGCTTAGGCACTGGATTTTCTGAAGCTGTGCTTGAAGAGCGCTCTGCCAGCTTGCGCTCTAAAGTTATTCCCAAGCCAAAGGTATTTCATTTACTTCCTCATTGAATAGGAAGAATTTTGTATTTCTGTAAACCTTATACGGATTCTGACATGCTTCTGGATTTAAATGATATCCCAGTCTTATTACCGGTACTCAGATACAATCAATCCAGATGTATGGTTTGAACCTATTGAGGTAGTAAAAGTTATCCTCTGCTTCCTTTTCTGTTCATTGTTTGTGATTTTCTTCCTTTTTTTCATTACTCTGCTTTTTACATCAGTGCCAGCTGGCTCACATAATCTTTCAATGTCTATTCTTTTGTGAGATTCTCATTGATCGTAATGAATTAGGCAATAATTCTATGCCAATGTTTTGTGATATTCTTTTCCAGATTGTTTCTGTACTCAGGAAGAAATGTTGGGAGCGAAGTTTTCTTGCTCTATGGGTTTTGTTTGATACATCCATTTTTTTAGACTTAAGTTGGATGCTTTATTAGCATTCTTCGTGTTGTACATGTGGGAATCCCGTTCCTTGTGAATATAGACTTTCTTCTAGCATGCTCCTTTTTTATGCAGATTATTGTTCTGCCTCATACAGTGATCTTTTGAGTCATATACTCTTTCAGGTTTGGGAGGTAAAAGCTGCTGATCTGACTATCAGTCCTGTTCATCGTGCTGCTACTGGTATTGTGGATTCAGACAAGGTATTTGTTTACTTCCAAGCGTGTACAATTAAGTTAAAGAATACATCTGAACTTCCTGGCAGTGAATCCATCATACTTTGATTAAGCTCTTAAGATTAATTTTACTGGTCATTTTCTCCTCCCTTTTTCTATCATTCTATCCTTTTTTGCAAGCATTGGCAAAACCAAGACTTTTTGTTAGCCGCTGGGTGTTTTTTTTTATTGTTTTTTTTGTTGTTGGGGGGGGGGGGGGGCGCTGCGGTGCTCTGTTAAGTGCTATAAGATTTTTAAAACATTAGAAGGGGCAAACCCTTTTGTCAAAAAGGACTACTTTGAAAATAAATTATGTACATGGTAAAATCTTTAGACTTCATTCAATTTTGGAGGGAGTGCTGCCCCTCGTCGTCCCCCAAAGGAAAGTGTATATGGCTGTTGAACTTCATGCCACATCGTGGCACTTTTTTTTCCTCTGACATACCAAACTAGTGGTAAACCGGGTGTTGAGATTATTGTTATGTAGATCGTGAGTTATTCTTAGACAATGAAAAATTTTGTTCCTGTGATTCAAATCTGATATCCCTTCACCTTGTTAATTTTAATTTTCCAAAGGGAATTTCTCTTCGGTTTCCACGTTTACTACGGGTTCGAGAAGATAAGAATCCAGAGGATGCCTCTTCTGCTGATATGGTAAAGAAAAATCTTTTGATTACTGGTTCTTTATTAATTCACTGATAATCTTTCGCACGTTAATGAAATGTTGCCTGGGCCTCTTTCTGAATTGTTGTTGGATTGCAGGTAGCAGATATGTATAGAGCTCAGAAACACAATCAAAGTAACCGCGATGATGATGAGCAATAATGAAAGCAATTAGTTGGATATTTTAGTTCATTTATAGAAATGATGCCTATTGTGCATGTCTGGGCATCCACAAAAGTAAGTCGTGCCCTCTGGAAACTTGTGTTATTGTCAAATTTGATGCACTGGTTTCACTGATCTAAGTAATATTCACAGTGTGAGTAATATAACCAGTCATTTAAAACCCATTTAATTTCTTGAATTATGATTTATGAGTCACAGCTACCAAAATAATGTTAAAACCTGTCCAGATACTTTTGATTATATTGCTTGCATGCATCTTTAGATAAAAACCCTGTATTTATTTCACAATCATATCTGTGTCTTACAACTTTTTTTTTTGTGGTGGTGTGTGTTTGTTTGGTGGGGATTCCCTCTCTCTCTCTCTCATACATGCACGCACACACACACATTTAGGATTTTGCCATTTTGGTATTAAGTTTGTCATCATTCTAATGCTGGTTTCCCATCCTTCCAATACTGATACCCAAAATTCGAGAGGTGACAGTTCTGGTTTTCAAGTTGCAGACCCTCCCATCTGCTGTAAACTTTCTTCTATTGCTATCAAAGATAGAGAAGCGCTGCAATACTCGGATTCTTTTAGTTGCTGTTCCAGTTTTCCCATATAATCTGTTGATTCATTTTAAAATCTGGCTTTAGCACTTTCCAGCTGTTACATGTATAATTTGATCTATACCTGGGCAAAGGAAAGAAGGCGGAAAAAAAGAAAAAGAAAGACGGACTTCCAAGCCTGTTGCTTATACGGTGGGAGCATTATCCCTCAGGTTATTACTTGGTCTGAATGTGTTCTAGAAAATGGCACATGTTACAGCTGGAGACCGAGTATTTACTTGACCTGCTTGTGCATGTTGTCAAGAGGAAGAAGACATCGCGTTTCCACGGGAAAACGCAGTTGGGTTTTGGATTTCAAGTTTACCAGTTGTGATACAACTGGAATGCCTCTTCACAGTTTCATATCTACGTCTGGGGTGATTAGCACGATATTGTCTTTCTCTATCAATTCTCAAATTTTCTTTGGGGCACCAGACTTGGGTTCTTGGGACCAATGATTACTTGCTGTGCTGCTGTGGGATTTGGAAACGTTAGTAAACCTGGCAATGATGTTGGTTAAACGCGCATTAGGCGTGGATGGGGGGTAGGTTAGGTATGGGATTGAAAAGGATGGGTCTCAGGCCTTTGAGAGCGCTCCCTTTGGAGGCTGCAAGAGTTCGTTAAAAGACTTTTGAAGTCAAAGAACCGCAATCGCGTTAGTACTTCCATCTGACTCTTTCTAGTCATCATCAGGTAGCAGAAACTTCCGCCACCACCAGGGCGGATTGGATTTTTGAAACTCTGCCGTTAATTTTTTGCAACGAAGAGAAGAGAGTTTCTGGTCTAAAGTGTTTACCCCAGGAGTCGAGAACATTTGCAAGATGCCTAAACCGTTATCCTCTTTCACACTTGCGCATGATCGAATGTAGTAATTATTCACTGCTAAAAATGTCTGATAGCTGATATTCTATGGTTCTACTAAAAATGTCGGACCTAAGACTCTTGACGCGACTCGACTCTTCATTTTTCTTCTGAGTAGAGGCTCTTTCTTTGCCTTGCTCCGCACTTCCATGAGCTGGAAATTGGTTGTTTTTAGTGACAAGGATAGTGACAGGGAAGAGAAATGAAAAATGCAAAATTGGCCTTTGTAGCTTGTGTTCGGACCATAGGAAAAGGCAGCAGTGAAAACTTCCCGAGTCTATATTCTGAAATGGCAATAACACTTAGAAGCAGCCTAAAGGACGAAACAATTGGATTATTCCCTGCGTCCATACTAGTAGTCTATTAACAATTGGATGCCTTGTGAACATGAGAAAGAAACTGCAGCACGCACTCACACTTGTATTTGCCTCTGCTTTGGACTTCTGTAATTGACCGCCACAACAAAAAATTACTGAACTTTTTGGAATTAGCTAACCAAATACGAGGGGAGTGGGGGTGGATGGAGAAATGGGGAAAGCAGTAGCAGCAGATTAAAGAAAACTTTGGATCAAAATGTACCTAAAAATGATTTGAGATGCATCAAATCCACTTAAAATAATAAATCACACACAAGTAGTAGATCCTGATTCTGATTTGTGGGAACCACTCGACCCGACAACAAGGCTCTCGTGGACCTAGTGGCTCTTGGCTATGGCCTTCTGCTACCTTCCAATGTAACCAATCCACGTTCTTGAAAAAAAACATGATCTTTTTTTTTTTTTTTTTTTAAAAAAAAAACATTTTGATGTTCCGTTTACATAAACATTTTGATGTTCCTCCAAACCCCCACAACCCCTCTTTCCCCACTCTATTTTCCCACCTCCCACTGCATGACACATTGTCAAGAAACTATAGCAGGCAGGTGGAACATCAGACATTGCACGTTGAGTGAACGTTTGTACGACCATGCTAGTCAAGTTAATTCTGCTGATAGCCCCTTTCGCTTGAGCAAATCACAAGCATGCATTTCTTATTCATCATATATCTGCATCATGACTAAATTATGAGCGACAAAATTGTTGCATTATTACTTGCATACATAACCAAACTCAACAATATTTGAATTGCACGTCGAATCTGCAAAATATCCCCTTGGAATTATATTGGAAAATCAAATCCCCTTTGCACAAGGTAGAGGGAATTTTGACATTGGTGAAGCAGACAAACCAACCAATACTGAGGCAGAAACAAGCTAAAAAGTAAAAAAACAGGACCACAACAAACATCCCTGTCTCCCTAGTCTTCTCCTACAGCTGATTAACTTTGATCTTTTCAGCCTCTTAACTCAAGAATTTCTGAACTATGTACAGAATGCTAGTATATGATCAGTTGACCCCAGGTTCCAAAATCGTACTCCAAGCCTCCTCTAAGAAAAGAACTACTTGTATCACTCTGCTTTATGGGGTGGAAGTAGATTAACGGCACTAATAGTCATTGAAGAACGAGCCTTTGATACTTGGCTTCAGTTGAAGAATCAGAGCCTTCAAAGTAACCCCTTTTCCTGTTCATTCTGCCACAGTTGTTAATGTTACTGTTGTAGGCAGCAATGGTGAGTAAAGAATCTTGATTTAGGGAGTGACCCGATAGTGTTGGAGGTGTAGGTGGTGGTGGAACGACCACCGGTGGCGGTGGAATCTGGTAGGAGTCGAGTGGTGGTGGGGGGTGGCGCCACTGTGGGAGAGGGCCAGCTAAAAGAAGTGTCTGAAGCAACGGTCCAGCTTTCATAACAGCTTGCAAGAACTTCCCTTTTTCAGGCAATGGCCTGTCTGTCAAAATAGGCAATGTTGGGTCTAATTCTGTTGTGGGATGTTGTGGTTGAACTTGAAGCTGATGAGTCAATTCCTGCGGCGGATTTTGCTCAATAATTGGCGATGAAACAATGCTTTCTTCGCAGTCGGAGGAAGAAAAGCCGTTGTTGGAGTCCATTCCTCCTCCTCTTCTGGGCTCATCTTCGATGCTTGAAATTCCAGAGAGGGGTGCTGATTGCTGATTCTGGCGCTGAAGCATCAGCTGCTGCTGCTGGAGCAGTAGCTTATCAAGCACAAGTCTTTGGCATTGTTCTTGTGCTTCATCCCTTTCTTTGATGGTTCTGCTGAGCAAATCTTTGAGCTGAAATAGCTGATCATCTCTCATTTTGAGCTCCTCTTGTGCTTTTAGCCTTGCGTTCTCCAGCTCCATAGTAGTCAGCAGAAGTGATTGCCTCAGTTCATCCATGCCCTGTTTCAGCCAAACAAACATCTTTAGTACACATTACAATTCTCGTCAGATCAAATGAATGGATTGAAGATATAAATAATGCCTAACCTTTCCTTGGTAGAAGTAAGCCCAATTCAGAAGAGGACCCCTCTGGTTTTCCATAGTGCTGCTGCAGTTGTAGCAAGTTAAATTGATGATGGATAAAGTTGAAGCCTTGGAAGGGAGAAAGACAAGGGAAGTCGGGTGGAGGAGGCCTAAAAGAGGAATGTGTAATTAATAGGAGTGATAATTGTGGTCATTTTATAAGGACTTGTTTGTTGTACTGTAGTCAATTGCATGCTACTTGCGCATTTGTTTGTGTTACATTTTCCTCCCCCCGCCCTCCAAAAGAGTGGGTGTATAGACTGTGGAGTGGGAGAAAAAATGTAGAAAAGGCCAAGAGCAGCCTACGGGGTTGGAGGAGACCCAAAGGCCAAGAAACACATTTGATATTTTGATCTGACTGGGTTTTTTAGTAGTATTTGTTTTGTACACTCAACAAGTCAGTCAGATGGCTCGACGCAGCACATATAGTACGTACTAGTGGGAGTAGAGTATCTATGTGTCCATCTACGGCAGAACTGAGAATTACACATCAGCGCCAAATGCGGGGGTAAAGACAGCCTCTTGATCGTCTTGCACCAATCACACGACAATTCTATCCTCCAAACCGACTATGTCTCTGTGTGTGTATATATATATATATACGTTTTTATTTTATACAAAATTTTAAGAATTTAAGAGTCGAATTAGAAATATCCCGACTATTTATTTATTATAGACAAAACTATATGTTTATATTCTACACGTAAAAGAAAATAAAAGGGATACTTTGGCATTCGACATTAAATTCCTGCAAGGTTTCTGCAAGGTTTATTGATGTTAAATGCATTTTTTGTTGGCTGACGGCAGTTGGTTTTGTTTCTTTCCCATGTCTAACAAAGTTTATACTTGTCATTCTAGTCAAGTCCAATTGGGTTTGTTTGGATAGAGGATTATTTGTCAAAATTTATTTGCTTACATCATCATTATAATTTTCAACACATCTTTTTATCTTCTCAATTACCTTTTTATCTCACATACATCACATCTGGAACCGTGCTACAGTAAAAATATCTCAAATAATTTACAATACAAACAGAGCAATGGAACCGTGTGCTGCTAGAATTGGGATGTTATTCAAAGAGATTGTTATTAGTTTATGTCTTTGATAGTTGTATGCTAATTTCCCCTCAAATGAGCACACATCTTTTTCCGTTATGACAAATCGAGAAAGATCAAGGAAATTGATTAGTAATCAATTGCTAGTGGAAGAAAGATAACTGAAGTGGATATGCATTACTAGGGTTGGAGCATTCCTTGAGGGCTATGGAACACTTTCTACCTTTTTGTCACTCCAATTTCTATCTGACTCCCTCTCTCGTTCTTTTAACTTCTTTGTTACTTAAATTGCACTTAAAAGAGAGTTAATCTTTGACATTAGCTGAAGCGGAACCCACAACAGCATATATAATTATCGATTGATCCACGGCCAAATGATGCTGCTCTAACAAACATTCTAGTGATTTGAATGGATCCAAGTTTTACTTGGTTCTGCATACATATCTATTACCTTACTAGTATTATTCCACTTGACTACCAAAAATCCAAAATTTAACTACTA
Source organism: Coffea arabica (assembly GCF_036785885.1). Classification (NCBI taxonomy): domain Eukaryota; kingdom Viridiplantae; phylum Streptophyta; class Magnoliopsida; order Gentianales; family Rubiaceae; genus Coffea; species Coffea arabica. The sequence continues at coordinate 46,074,815 of NC_092311.1, forward strand.
CGAGTCAGTAGAAAACGTCTAGTCTACTACACTGCTGTCATTTTTACTATTCTTTTTTATCAGACGGTAAATCCCAAATAATATTTCTCTTGTATCATAAACATATTTTCTAACTCATATTTTTATATTTTTAACCATTTTTTATCTAACATACATCATATTATAAAAGTTATTACAGTAATTATTTCAAATAATACTCCATCCAAACAAACAAACAACCACCTTTGACTGTTCTTTCTTCTTCATTTTCTTGGATACAAGAGCATTGATTGGGTACTGCAGTGCATTATACTTTCCAATTTTATTCTTATTGCCGACAAAAAAACAAGGGAGAAAAATTTTGCAATTGTTTTAGAATAGTACAATGCAATTATATAAAGATGAGATGAGCAGTCTCCTCAGTCCTCAGAATATCATAGACTTTGTAGACCACACGAGTATTATACCGCCAATATGAGGTACACAGACACATCCTTTTCTACCAGAAAGAAAATGTATAAAATTCGTTCTTAAAAAGTTAAGTGAGGAATTAGGTGGGTATCTTTTACTTTTTGCCTAGAAATTCGAGCTAACTTTTTTTGTTTTTGGCTTAAAAAAATGTCCCGTCAATTAAACTTCTTTGATTAATTAATTATGTGGAAGTGGTTATACCGTCATGTTATGTCTTGGACTCTCTACTGTGCTTTAGAATTTCTGCAACAGTACTGAGTGAGAGTTCCAAGTTTAATATAAGTAATCTACTGCCCCCCACGGGTTGCTCGGGCGGATTTCGCGTTTCTTAGTTAAGGCGCCGGTCCTGGGTTCGATTCCAAGCTTGGGCAGCTCAGGGTAATTTCCTGGGGATCGGTAGGGCCCGCTATCCTCGGGATTGGTGGGATTAGTCGGGTGGTTCCGAATACCTCCCAACTGAAAAAAAAAAAAAAAAAAAAAAGGTAATCTACTACGCTTGTTTGGTACCTTTAGCATGCAATGATTCCCATTTCCCAGTTGAACGGAAATGACACTTGCCAAGCGTTTAAGGTTTTACATCAGAATACATCTCAACAAGTGTCCGACGTGCACTCGTTAGATATAGTCATCAACTATATATATATATGTAATTGAAGAAATGAGTATTATATCCATCCCCAAAAAGATTCGAGAATTGCTTTGTCAAATCTTATAGTCATTTTGAGATGATTTTTAACACCGCAAGCGCGTTAATACTTGTTCAATATATGAATCACTACTAATTTGTAACTCAAACCGAAAAATCTAATTTGGCTACAAAGGGAAACATTCTATGCATCAACTCAATGCAAGGAAATTGATTAGTAATGATAGTCTAATGTGTAACATCACCGAATGGCTATATTTGACTCGAGTACTGATGCCTCCATGTGCTTTTCCCAACATAAAGTTGAAGGTGGAAGTGAATAGCATACAAACCCTTCAAAATGCAGCCTGCCCTTTTCAAGTTCTATCTATTTCTCCTCACTTCATTTTCAAAACCATTTTTTAAAATCTTCTTTTCACCTTTCAGTCAACATAAGTATGTACGCGATTGTCAGAAAAGGATGCTGGGAAACACCAAATTTTCCCACCAAAATTTGGCACAAAAAAGACCCATTCGAGGGCTGAAGTCTTCTTTCATGGAAAATTAAAAAGCATTTCTCTATGATTGGAATATTCTTCCATACTCACTCTTGTAGAAAAAGTTATTCACTCTCTACCTACTAATTATCCTCTCCCTCGACATTAATTATTTACTTATTTAAGATATAGTAGTGTGTCCAATTAACTCAAGGTATTGAGTTAATTATTTAAAAACGACTTTTAGTTTACTACTTCCTAGGTTGACGACTTGTTATTCTGCTCATTGTGAATTATTGGTCTATCCGAACAATTTGGCTATTTAATACAGCATGTGCATCAGTAATTTCAAGATAAAAGATTTTGCAACTATATATTAATGTTTACGGCATGCTTTATGTTCTTGGTAAAGTTAGCAACTCAACCTAGCTTGCTTTGATAGTTGTAATCCTCAGTGTTTTCTTAATAATCTAAGTGCATGTATAATGTGCAAATTGGGATGAAATCTTTTTTTTTTTTGCTTCAGTACTCTTTGATGTACGGTTAACTCGGTCAGATGTTTTACTTGTCATTCGAAAAGCCCTTAGGCTGCATTTAGTTTCTTTATTGCAGCAGTGTTTCGAAAATCGGACCAGACCGACTGATCCAATCACGAACTGTCTATGCCTCCAATCCAATTCAATTAATAATCTAAAAAATCAATTGAATCAGTCAAACTCGGTCAAGAGTCGATTGAACTAGTAAAACCGATAAAAATCGAGAGGTTCAACCGGTACTAATTAAATCATTATTCTCTAAGATAAATATTTTAGTTTTATTCAATATTTTTAATACTAAAATGAATAAAAAATTGTGAAACCTTTGGACTGGAGTTGAACCGGTCGAACCGTGAATCAGATGGATTTTTCGGTTCACTCTTCGGTTCGAGTTTAAGTGTTTGGATAGAGTATTATTTGGAATAATTACCGTAGCACTTTTTGTGATGTAATGTATGTGAGATAAAAAAGTAGTTGAAAATATAAAAAAAAAATATATTGAAAAATATGTTTATGATGCAAGTGAAATATTATTTGAGATAATTCAACAATCCAAACGCACTAATATAATCCTTTACTGTCAGAGTTGTGATTCTCGCCTTTAAACTCTATGTTGGTCTTGAGAATTCTTGGAATTACAAAGCAGTTGAGAAATTTTGTCAAACAATTGGGTTTGTCTGAATTGTAATCTTTTTCTTTTAAAAAAAATTAGTTGCTAATGGAAAGGATCATTGGAGCACCCAGAACACGCAAGATTATACAAATGCAATACCATTTTTTTCCACCACTATTTTGTAGAACCTTGAATCTTGGTTGATTAAAAAGTTTCGGGACCTCAATCTTAACTAGGATGAAGAGTAACATCAAACATGTAGATCCTTTTTAAGAATCTTGAAATGCAATATTAGGCACTTGTAACAAAACTATCATACCAAAAGACATTATTTTATAGGGAAAATGATCGGTTTCATCATTCACATTTCACAAAAATATTCTTTTCGTCCCTCACTTTTAAAATGAAACAATTTCGTTCTTGACATTTAAAAACTGAAATTATTATATCCATGAACCCAAATTTCAATCTGAATCAAACCACCAATCAACCTGATTACAAATTTTGGGGGAGTAATTGGTACATCACTTGGTTAACTCAACTTGATATTCATGTGGAATTTAATGAACCTAAAAATAAAAAAAAACATAAAAAAGAAAGATTAATCTTTTATACATTATCATTGTATACACTGACGGTTTTATGTATCACCATATCATTTAAATTTAAATTTAAACACCAAATTTTATATTTATGATACACATCTAGATTCGCAAGCGGATATACTAACGGTGCATGAAAAATTTTATTAAAAAAAAAACTCTACTATTCCAAGACAAAGAATGGCCTTTTATGTTATAATTTTTATTTTTTTGGTTTAATAAATGTCATGTGAATATGATGAAGTTGACTGAATGATCTATCAATTCTATTTTCGAAATTTATTACTGGATTATTGGATGGTTTGATTCAGATTGAAAATTAAGTTCAGGGATGTAATAGCTTTAATTTTTAAATGTCAGGGACGAATTTGCTTCATTTTAAAAGTGAGAGACGAAAAGAATATTTTTGCGAAATGTGAGGGATGAAACATGTCATTATCCTTATTTTATATGAGCGTAGCACTCGTTAAGAGATATTTCAGATGTTATATTTTTATAAAATTAAAATTAATTTGAAAAAAAATGTCTAAATACAGTAATAATAAATGTGAATGTGTGAAATTACATGATAAATTAAGTGTAATTTAAATATGCTTACGAGTGCCGAGCCAAATTAACACCCGTTACAAGAATCATTTTCGTATCATTGTGTATCTAGAAAATTAGGCAAAGAAACCATCAAAACCCCACCATCAAATAGTTATCGGATGTCCCCGAAGAGACATCATCAATAGTTATGGAAATGCTTGTGTTCGAAGCAAGAATAACCCGTCCATGTCGGATAGGTGGTACCTTGTCAATCGAAACGCAAATGGATTTTTTCGTTCAGCCACAGAAGAAAAGATGTGAGTTAACTGAAGAGCCTTTGCATGTCACTGTATCAAAGCTTTTTCTTTTCGTCCCCTTCCATTCCAGGGCGTGGTAAAGACTGTGTCTGGATAATAAATTATTTATGTAAATTTATTTGCTCGTATGATAAATATATTTTTAATTATTTTTATATTACATACATTATATAAAAAATATATTATAGTATTTTTTTTCAAAAAAAATTATCTCAAATAATATTCTATGTACAGTCTACACACATATTTTTGGTATTAGAAGGTTAATTATAAGTTTCACGCAGAAACTGAAATGTAAAGAGGGATGAACAAGTGATGGATTAATGGCAGTAAAACTGTCCACCAAAAGGCAGACCACACCAAAATCTCACCAAATTCTTAACAGGTCTGAATCTATTGACTCTGGTTCAGTTTACAATTTAAATAGTGCTTAAATCTTTTCTTTTTTGTTTATCTTATATAGATAACTCAGTTTCAAATTTTCAATTGGACGGCTATAGAAAAATCTGAAAGATTATCCAATTGTACTAAAAGTACCCTCTTTTATCAGACATAAACTCTTAGCAAATATATATATATATATATATATATATATATATATTTTAGGAATTTCGTTTTAAGAAGTCATACACATAAAAATTGACTTCAGTCTCATTTGGATTGCCATCTTTTTAAGTTTTTTTTTTTTTTTTAGAAAATTATAGTGTAATAATGTAATATATGTGAAATAAAATGACGTTTGAAAAATGTATTAAAAAAATATTTTAAAATTTTTCTACCAAAACTATCAATTCATATTCTTTCATGTTTTAGTAACATAGCATCAACTATGTGGAGCTAAGAACAAAAACTTTTCCTTCCTAGGTTCTGACCGTCAAGCCTTTCCTATTCCTTTTCTCCCTCGTAAGATTTGAAGACTCGAACACTTAAGAAAAAAAAAGACTGTTTAATTGAAAATTGATTTTTTTTGAAAAAAAAAAAAAAGACACATATAATTTTTGAAAGAGACGGCTGAGATCAAAGACGAAATGACGCGACCCATTCAAACCGTTGAAAGCGCAGGTGCGCCGGACGCAGCAGGGCAAAATTGTGAGAGTTGAAATTTGCAAATTGCCGGTCACCATATGGGGATTGGGGACCCCACCCGCAATCTCACGGTAGTACAGAGGGCAATGAGCAAAGCAACTGACTCCAGGAAAATCGAGTCTTAAATCCGTGTGGGCCAGTGTGTTTTCTGTGAAGCTTTGTGGGCCCCCGTCATATGAATTTAAAAGGGAAAACAAAAAAAGTAGTAGTAGTAGTACTATAGTAGTGGTGGTAGAAGTAGAATCCATTCGATGGCGAAAGTGTTGGGGACCCAAAGTCCATGCCTATGGTCTCTACCTGCCTTCTTATTTAGGTGAGTCGTCAATTTTTAGATCAAAATCGAAGGGAGAATCCCAAGTCATTTCTCCGAACAAAAGCAAAGCCCAAAAATCTATACTAAACTCCAATAAGAACTCCACTAAATACATCATATTCACGAGAAAATACTACTATTTCTTGTATGGTGTTACTCTGTGCTACATTATTCTTAAAGAAATGTTAATTGTACTCCAAAAACTAAACTAAACTAGAAATTTTATGACGGTTCTCGAAACAACTACTAGTAGTTGGTCCAGAATCAATAGAGAAGCTTCTTGTGAATATATATATAAGGATTCCATTTGCATATTTACATGTTAAGTGGAGTACACTTGACACGTTGAATAAAATCAAGTGGAATTCTCGTGTGTCCAAGTGGATCTTTGGATTCAATTACTAGATATACTTAATAATCGCTCCAGATCGATTTTTTTGATCTAAATAAAAAAAATTAAATCAACAGTTTAAATTTTATTGAGAATAGAGAATTATAATTGTGCATATTGACTGTGTGATTTTATAAGTTTATATATAATGGACATTTCTGTCTCTACATGAGCATGTTTCAACATAAAATGTAATGACTATTCAAAAATGTTTTTTTTTTTTTTGCCAAAAATCTAAAAATCATGATGTATATGTACCCAAAAGCAAAAGCATAAAAAAAAGGGAAAAGTAAAAACACGTGGATGACCCAAGAAATGATGTAACGCGTTTTCTTGTCTCGATGTGGTATTGGACTCAGTATAATGATGGACTAATATTACTTTTGTCCCTACCAATGAGAGGTATGAAAAGTAAATGTATCCTTTCTTTGTTTTCTTCACTGTTTCCCATTCTATGGCAGGAGATCTGCAATCGGCTTGAATCTTGACGAGGGTGTATCAGTATAACTAATTGAGTTCCCAGTCATGTGGAATTCGGATTTCCAGAAGTAAGTTGCATTCAGAAACTGGAATCTTGACAAGGGTTTATAACTAACTGAGTGCTAGTCCTGTGGAATTTGGTGTTCAAGAAGTATAAACAAGATTGGAGGCACTTGGCTTAATAGGTGAAAGCAATTAACATTTGAATTTTATGAAAAAGACTAAAGCATTTCATCCTCCCTTATTAAAGCAAAAGAGGAGGGGAAGTGTTTGAGATTTTTCTTAAAGTGATTAATTGCAGAAGGTGATTTGTAATTGGAATATAAAGGTTGTGTTTGGATTGCATTTTCCATGATTTTTTATGAAAAAATTACTGTAGCGATTTGATGTATGTGAGGAAAAAAGGTAATAGGGAAATGTGATCACGGAAAACGACGTAATTTTCCGACGAAAAACCGCAATCCATCCTCCCTTTTATTCTTTTTTTTTTTTTTTTGGGGAGGGGGGGAGGGGTTCATTTTAGTACATTGCAGTGATGTAATTGGAATATAAATTGTACATTTAAATATTCTTAAATGGGATGGAAGATTACTTGAAAATTATTTAGGCTAACATTATAGCACATTCTATGATGCGATGCATGTAAAATAATTAAAAGGTAATTGAATATGATGCAGATAAAATAGTCTAGTGTATTTGGATAGAAAATTATTTGGAATAATATTTTAAAAAAATAGCATAAGATTTTTTATAATGTAATGTATATGAAATAAAAAAATAATTAAAAATATTAAAAAGTAATACAAAAACATATTTGCGGTGCTATTAAATTTTTTTTTTGCCAATAGAGCTCTATCCCAAAAAAGTGCACATTCACGTACGAACTCACTCGTCTAACCAGAACTCCTTTTACCAAAAAAACAAACTTGCCTAACCATCCTTCCCCCGTCTTACAAGTTACAACCTGCACGTTCGTGTAGCCAGCAAAAATTATATGCATATTCAGGTGGACAGTGTTTTGGGATCTGCGACTAGGGTCATCACTCATCATATCAGCTTTTTCCTGTTTTGACCAGAAAGCTATGGTATACTTATTTATTTTATAGCATCGATAATATTTTCATAATCTAATCTGTCTTAATTTAGAGAAAAAAAAGTCTAAAGAGACTGTATATAGGAACCTGATTAGATCAAATGAATACTTTAATATCTCCTTTAAATTATTTTTTTTATTATAAGTGAAGTTCGAACCCCTCAATTTACAATTAAAGGAGAGATTTAATCCCTTTTTAACAGGCCACTGGCTATTTGGTCCAGTGGTCATCACCATTAAAGTTGATGCTGGAGGTCAGGGGTTCAATCCCTATCTCCCACAAATTTGTCACAATTTGTGGCGGTCTTAATTGACCTTCATCGGTGGAGTCTGTACTCACAAAAAAAAAAAAAAAAAACCCTTTTTAACAGCCATGAATTCAGTGGTTCTACGGTAATACTTAAATGGAGCCAACGATCATGTAATTATTGTTGCATTCGGGGACAGGTGCCCAACGCTGCAGCCTTTTCTGCTATCTTGTCCAATCTTATTTATGACAGATAGTTGCATGGGCTACAAGGTTCAGTTCAAACACTTACTCTTGGCAAGTACAATAATGTACCATTATCAGCCCAAACCAATTCACATTTAGCAAACAACAACCTTAAATAGTAAGCCTATTAAAATGTCACATTAACCATGTTGCTTTCTATCCAGCCTATAATTTTCTGCAACCCCATCTCCACCCCCCCACCTACTAAAAAGAAAAAGAAAAAGAAAAGGAAAAAAATGATCTAACTAAATTTACCCCTTTTTCAATACATGTATGTATGTATGTATTACAACTACACAATTAAAAATGAGGGAGAATGAGGGTTTTTTCATCTTAGGAAAAAAAAAGAAAAAAAAGACGAGGGACAATGAAGAGTTGCTGTACTGTTATAGATGGTGACATGAAGTATACACACATTACACAAAATCAAAACCAAATTGACATAACCATAATCTATGAGTGCAGAAGAGCAAATCTGCAGGCTAAATATATAGCACAAGACTCTGATTTTCAAATTTCATACAGCTCAATTTGCTCTCCTCATTTTACTATTTAAAGGGACTTCTTTGTAGGATTGAACCTTCTCAGCTGCCTTTCTTAATGGTCTTCCACCAATTGAGGTTCTTTCTGGTCGTCTAGATCTGTGTTCAGCACCATGTTGCTTATCATCTTTACAGTCTTTGTAAGTAAAAGGTGATGAAGCTGGTCCAAAATCAGTCGGTACGCCAGCAGTTGGCAGCATCACGTCCTCTAATTCGAACAAGTTTTCTTTGTTTTCCGGCTGTTGCATTTTGGAACTAGCCGACTGCCTCCTTAAACAGAGCCTGCAGCAAGAATGTAGAATAGAGATTAGAAAAAGCCATCTTCTTATGTGCAAAGGCTGATAACTGTTTAGATAAGATATTGAAATGATCGTTAAAATGTAACAGATGGCCATAGGGGTACGGATTCTAAGGAGAGCTGGAAGCTTAGGGATAATTTCACCCCACAGCTTATCTGCCTAGAACTTTCAAGATGTGATTTTTCAGTCACAAATGCTTAATCATGCAGGGCGAGGACTTGAACCTCTTGTTTTCTGCCGCCTCCTTTGCTGCAACTTGATGGGATACAGTTGTACAATGGCCTACGGCTGCAAAAACATAGACAAGTAACAAACTTGAATAACTAAAATGCATACATAAGCAGGCAACAAAATCATATGTATTAGGCACTTACATCTACTTCTTGTGAAGCGGGGCCTCCTGCTCTTGCTATTATCAAGTTTGGTTTCTTCTGCAGGAATCACCTCTCTCTCCTGAAGCCAGCAAGTGACATAAACTGATTACTACAATGACTTACTGATTGATGAAAATGGTAGTTACGAACCCTATTATCTTCCTGCCTTTAATCTTTCTCAATTTTATTTCAGAGTAATACATAGATCAAACTCAGCTATGACAACACATGATTGTTATTTTGATCAAGTTTAAACAGTAAAGTCCAACTTTTCCACTCGGTTACGTCCTTCAAAAGCATGAACACGAGAGATAATGGAAAATCTCTTCCATGAACGTCCGAGAAAATGCAATCACAAATTTGTTTTAACTTTTAGATGCATCTTCAGTGTCCTACTTGAAGCTCTCCCGGTTGTCACTCGTCCATAATATAGGCATGTGAATTAGCAAAAATAATTCCATAAAAATGCTAAGTTATGGTCTTCAAATGCATTATTAGATCAGACACCAGATACGCTAAATTATGGCCTCCTACCATATGCCTTTCTTGTGATAAAATTGCTGAACTATGATCTTCTAATGCAAAAGATGTTTTAAGCTGGGTTGAGGATCTCTTAGTCTTTGTGAAACTTCAAATATGAGCTGAAAGAGTCACACAATTTCTCTTGAAAAAGGAGAAAATCTAGCTTCGCAGTGCAATATCCAGCTTCGGAGGGGAAATGCTTATTCATGTACCGATCAGTGAACATCTGAAACTAAAGATTCTACTGAAACTAAAGGAATCTCTTCTGATTGAAAAAAACTTACCTTGATTTCCAAACTCCTTGATTTAAGAAGTGCCTCCTTGCAGGAAATCTCGTGCTGTAGGGTCTTCATCTGGAACAAGTTAAATTTTCTAAGACCACTCCTTCAGAAATGAGCAGAATTCGTTAATTACTATTGCAATAAGAAGAGCTAACCTTTTCTTTCCCGAAATTAAGTTCCTGCACAATCAGAAGATTAGACACGTTATAGAGGACAATGGCAAAATTTTCTTGCAGAGTATTAAAAGGACTAACTTTTGAACTGATGGAAAAGAAACTAACCGCTATCATAACACTATTGGCTTGAGCAAGATTCCAATTCTGCATTTGCATCTTCTGAAGATTGATTCTGAGTTTTTGGAGCTCAATTCCATTCAATTCAATCGCCTTACTGTAATTAGATTCCAGAAATAAGTTCTAGGGAAACTGCTAAGCATACTTTTTATCACAACACAAAAACAACAATTAAAGCGTACTTTTTATCTTGAATAAGCTTGACCAGTGCCATATTTTCCTGTTTCAAACATCCAAATACAAACAAATTATAAAAAATAATAACCAAGTACAACGAACACCAGCAGAAGTAAATATGACCAAGAAAAACTTTACCTTGGCAAGATGATCAATATATTCCTTAGAAGAAGGATCCAAGGAGGGCTTTTCTACATTGCTTGGAGATCTAGGCTGTGGAGCAGAATTGGTAATATCTGACAATCTTCTCCTGACGACGCTCCCAAAAGAAGACCTCTTTGCCATTCTATCCCCTTTCATTGTGTACCAAATAAAACCTCGAAGTGACCTTAAACCTTAAATTACACCAAAACTTCAATTTTGTGAAAATCAAGTTTGTGTTCAACAGACAAGTTCAAGATTTAAAACCCAGAAAATTTTTCGAACAGAAATCATAAAATGTTTAAGATTAAAGTTTATTTTCAAATCACCCGGAGCCCCAGAAGTAAAAATAAAAAAGGGACAAGAAATAAGAAAAATGGTATTCTGGGATTTCTGATTGTGTAATAAAATTACCAAATCAATGAATGAATGTGGTGTATGTATATATATATATATATATAGATAGATAAAGATTTTTTTTCTATAGAAATAGAATCAGAAGGGAGAATTCTTGAACACACTTGTCTGTAAAGAAGACTGAAGCAAGAATTTCCCTTTAACTTTCCTACCAAAGATTTAATCGTTCCCTCTGAAACAGAAGGAATCAGTAGACAATGATACGAGAGAATTGAAATTAAAGGGGAGCAAAAGAAAAAGATTGAGAAAGCGCCAAAGATGCAATACAGTATTTTAGCAAGCACTGATAAAAAAATTGAAAAGGCACAGTTTTGGAAAAGTGAGCGCAGGTTCGGATCTCCAACGGCTGTCCGAAGCTAAAGGGTGGTTGGCACGGATCCGAGCCTCTTACATTTAAAAGTTGCTACTTGCCAGAGCGCTTTCTCCGAACCCTGAGCCTATGTTAACCCGTTTTTGAAACTTCAAAATTGAAGAAAGGAAAAAGAAAAAGGAGTTCTAAAAATTTTACACTACTTTGTTAAGATTGGCCTAAAATATATTTGAAAGGTGTGCAAAATCCTAAAAATGATTTGCAACTAAACTGAACCTAATGATTTGAATGTTATTTACTACGAAAAAGATAGATTTACATATTTTACACTTCCATAGTTGGTCTATAATTATGGATTCCATGTTCTAAATCTTCTCTTATTTGTGTAAGAGTAATTTTCAAAAGATTTTTTTTTTTTTTTGAAAAAGTTTAGCTTATGTTTTAATATGTGTCAACTGTTATGAAATTAGTATTTAGTGTACAAGAAAACTAAGAAGTTTGATTTTTTTTTTAAATTTTAGCATCAATAATTTGACCATTTATGCAACTTTTGGCGAGTAATGTAATAGACAAGTTTCTTTGCGAACACATCTTTCTGCATTGAAGGAGGAAGAATACTTTCCAGAAAAATTGTTGTTCAAACAAAAAAAACATAAATTTATTCTTTTCCTCGACGGATTCAAGAATTGCAATTTTTTTTTTCTTTTTACTGCTGCTTCGACTTCAACTTCTTTAAATTACAAATCTGAGTGGCTTGTGGTGCTATCTTTCATATAGTAATTAAAGTACAATTACGTTGAATTTGAGGATTTATATATTTGAGGATTATCTATGCTATCTTTCAGGATTATCAATTGTAAGTCGATGGCACAAGGCAAATGCCCATCTTAATCTTCTTTCAACATTACAGAACTAATGTGAAAATAAAACACGCCAAGCTAGTAAAAGAAAGGATCCGGGAAATTAACTTCATTCTTGATTTGCACTGTACATCATTCTTCAACATGATCTCGCCAAAAAATTGTTGACAATCACCCGACATGTATAGTTCAGAAGATTACGAGAATAGTGAAGCGAAAAATCTAGCAAGTTCACAGGACTACTACTGCCCAGTCACCCGAGACACAGTTTGTTGATCTCCAGGTCTGATATTGCCAACATTTACACAAAAAAGACTTGCTTACAGGCAAAATGGCTCGGACATCATCATACTTCACCGGACATCCAAAAGGGCAGGCAGCTAGCTTTGCCTTCCAAAAACACTCTTCAAGCACTGATCCGTAGGAAACAGTTAGTGTCCAAAACAACCATGATGACAGCGAAAATGGTATTACTTGGCTTTGAGTAACTGTAGTGTTGGAAGGAGTCAGCTGAGTCTCGTCTGAACTAAACAACCCAAATCCCCTGTCGGCTGCTTCGCGAGTTAGAACAGCCTTGGACTTGTTACTGAATAAAGACAAATTATACGCCAGATGTTCTTATTCTGGCTGTACTAAGTAAAGCAGATGAGAAGAGTTCCCAGAACAATACCTAGCGGCTCAAGGAAGGCCTACCTTAATCATCTACTGGAAGTTCCTTGAAGAAGATATGTAGCTTTACACCGGACCTGCAATATCAATATATTTTCAGTACTACTTGTAAATTTATTAAGAGATGAGAGAGAACATCAAGTTCTTACCTTTGAAGCAAAGGGCCTCAAATCCGTACTGGTAATTTGACAAGAACAGTTACGTAAACAGAGACCCCACATTTCACGTAGGATTGGTTTGTCTTTCAACAGGGGATCGAATAAGAGCCAATTTTCTGCCAAACTCAAGCCTATATACATCTTGAAAAGGTTACATTTGTTGTCTCTCACATTAATTGAGATCAGCAACCTCAAGATCTCTTCTGCATCAAGTACCTTTAATGAAGTAACAAGATGAAAAGCAGCAGAAATTCAGGACAATTGGTTGATAAACCACAGGGCAGCAAATAGGAACACCAGCAAGCAGTCATCAAGTTAAACAGCCTATTAGCTAGAAACCACATACTGCAAACTAATATTATAGACATATTACTATCTTGCTGCAAGACAACCAATAGTATAAACAACCAGATTCAAACTACATCAAGGTAGCAAGAAGGTGACCGCAACGGTAAATTAGCTAAGCAAAGCATAAAGCACTAGAAAAGAATCAGTTAATCTTCTAAAGATTGACAGTTCTAGAACATACTTTCCACCAATCTGGGTAGAGTCAAGCAACATAATACTTATTAAGTTTGGCAGTTTTCAGATTTTCTCACATTAATTTTAGTCGTATAGTGATCAGGTCAAAAAGGCTAGGTTCTAAAATCTGTCTTAGTGTCAGAATCTGATGTCTTCCCTTAAAGCTAATGAATGCTTCAGCTAGGTTAAGTGCTCAGATATAATGAGTTAGTACGAAATAAAATTATTCTGAAGTAAAGTAGGAGAAAAGCCTAAAAAAGGCAGCTTATGTCCAACAATCAGCCAAGAAATGTATCTTCTATGATAACACGCACACATTGTGCACAAAAGTACAAATGGATGCAGACCATCAATTGATATAACAGTGATACCAACATCAAGTTGTACCTTAGCATCAAAGCATTTCACAAGAAATTGGAAAGCCACAGCACTTCTGAGGTGCTTACTACGCCCATCAATTGCTGAGATACTGTCTACAATTCTCAGGCAATTTACATCTGCAGGCAGTCTTCATTAAACAAAATCCATAGTAAGAAAAGATCAGCAAATTATCTGTAGCAAAAACTTGGTGAAGGAAAACAAAAGGATGAAGAAAAAGGCTGACAATGGCTTTAAACATAGCAGATTATTTTGCTTAGCAGATCATCTAAAAGCATAAAAAAAAGCAATTCCAACATTCTCATGCACTTTCTCTGCCCAATGTTAACCTCCATCCACTTCACTCTCTCCAGAAAATGTCCACTTGATCATTACGTGTCTCATGTACAATCTCATGAACCAATTGGTAGGTATCAGACTTGGATGTGGGATACAAATAAAGATAACCTAGAATTTTAAGTCATAGACTCATAAACAACATTCCCTTTTTGAGAATGCATTAGTCCTCTGGACAATTAATCACAAAATGTAAATTGAAGGTAACTTTGGTGTATTGTGACATGTCTCATGATTATAGAGATGATATATCTTAAACTATGTGCAAATTTGTAATGCTCAAATAATCTGGGACAGGGAAGCAGCATCCTTGGAAGGTCATACTAAATGCACTATCCATAACTTCACAAACCTATCCACAAGCAGAAAGTTCCCATACTTGATATGAGTAATTAACACTTGTCACATACGAGACTTTTGGCCTTCTGTCTCATGACATGAGCAATTAGTTGTCACACTGACAACGCTTGTCGGATACAAAACTTTTGGCCTTCTGTCTCATAATGAAACATGGATGAGAATATTCTCTCGATTTACCATATCAAACTCAACCAAGTCAGGAACAATACTTACGCACCTTTAAATCTCCCAATTTTGTTTCGTCCATACCCATTATTAAGGATAATTCCAAGTACAGTTTCTAAAATTCCTATATGATAACCAAAGAGAGACAAATGACAAGGAAAGGCACCAGATAAAGCAAAACATACTAATTCTCTAAATTAATGCAGAAGGGACTAAAACATTATAAGCATCTAGAAAACCTTAATGCAAGGCATTTTGCTATTTGGTGACAGCTTGCTTGCCATTCATCATATTTGAAGTAACTAATAGCTGCAACCAGACACTCATGTAGAACCACGGAGAGGCCCAACATTACGCGATCTAGAAACATAGTGATAATTATATATGTCAAATCCTCTGCCTCTGATGAAGATAAGATTCCCCATGTGTTCCTACAAAAGAAAAGTACAGTCAAACCAGTAGAAGATTTGCAGTACTTAATATGAGGAT
Source organism: Coffea arabica (assembly GCF_036785885.1). Lineage (NCBI taxonomy): Eukaryota > Viridiplantae > Streptophyta > Magnoliopsida > Gentianales > Rubiaceae > Coffea > Coffea arabica. Next base: position 46,090,132 of record NC_092311.1, read on the forward strand.
TCTCTATATAGCTGAAATATTAGAAGCAGCAAAAAATTCAGTTAGGTCATACCTTACTTGGAAGCAAACTCTAACATATTTAATCCAGTATTGAATATTCTGAGGCGGTCCTGGACAATCAGAATCTGAAAAGAATCGACAAGAATGCCACCAAAAAAGGTTACAAATTCGTAAGTTACTACCTTGTTGAATCAAATCAAAGAAAAACAACCCTACGACCTAAAATCCATTTTTCAGTTAAGCATTTAACACTAGCATAAAACCCACAGAATAGCTTAGCCTGGAATTTTTACTTTTGTTTATTTATTTCTATTCACTTTAGCAAGACAAGCGTGAACTTAAAGACTGAAATTGATAAGGAAAATCCAGGATAAATTTCAATATGGTCCTTGGCATCCTTGTGCTCTCGGTGTCTCTTTTCATTTTTTCTTTCCTTCTCTCACAAGGGAAATCATTTCAAAAGAACTCTCTTTAGTCAAGTTTCTTATTCTACACTGTTGAGAATATACATAGCCACAACAACTGGTAAGGTCAGAGCAGTGTCCTGAAAGGCACCAGTTTTCAGTGTATATGAAGCATGTTTTGGTAGGAGAAAATTAAATGCCAAAGGCAAGCTTTGTTTGACAGGCCATGCAGTAGAAAGTTGTGACACCCACTAAAGGGGTTGTTCCCCACGCCGCAGCTACTTTACCATACTCTGAATTCCATGGCTTTAATAAGCTCCCTATAGTAGTTCGTCTTGGACCAGATCAAATGCCTAACAAAGAAAAAAAAAACCAAATAATTTCATTCAGAGCTGCATGGCTAAACAAGAATGTTGCAAGAGCAGCTTCTCCATTTCGATTTCCTAATTTCTTATCCACCAACCCCAACCATCTTCTTGGTGAATTTTCATGCAACTTGTAGTATTATTTCGGTAAAGGTAATTATACATTCTCTCAGGAGGATTACCCACTTAAAACAGAAGATGTGTGAATACAATATCTAGAACTAAAGCATTGAAGATGTAGATTTCAACCTGCAGGAACCATCTCAACATCAGATGATGACTTCGAAGAAGAATCCAATTGAAAGCCATATACTTCAAGCGCTTTTTTTAGTTCAGAATGGCTAGGTACCCATTCCAACTTGATACTCGAATGGTCCGGCTGATTAATAACGAAGACATTTAATACAGTTCCAAACAAAAGAAAGACAGTCATGTTTGTCTGCATGTAGAAAACTTGACTAAGTGCGCTATGAAACAGAAAATAAGCAACCTTGTTTTTGTGCAGAAGGATGCTACACCATAAGTCACATGCACTTCTTCTCAGCACATCCTTTGATGAATACAACACTGCATAAGGTAACTGAAAAATGTTAAATTCAATGTAAATAGCACTGCGACCTGATCTCTTCAGAAGAAACTCTCACTTACTGAGATTGAACGTCCATGTTGCTATGGAATCCTCCAACTGACCACTTATAAAAACCAACTTCAAGAGCCACCCATTTGTTAGTAATCCTTCAAGAAACGTTTCTCCTGCAATACCATTACAGGAAGTAACGAATTTCGACATCCAATGTAAACTGCTTATTGCATAAGAACATTGTTCCTAGTGAAATTCAAGCTAGCTTGAAATTTTAAACTGAGTGGAATATGACTGGTAGCTCTAGTAAAACTAATCTAGAGTAAGATCATCTAAAAGTCAGTATAAGAAAGCAACAAGGAAGACCTTTCTCCATTTCGAGTTCAACCATAGAATTCAGTTCGTGATTTTGGAAAGACTGTAAGAGTTCACAACAATCAATTTCAGTAAACCGCACAGGAGACAGCACTTCCTGCAACTTTCATAAAAAGAAATGACATCACAAGTTATACTGAAAGGTTGCCAACCAAACTGTCACGCTATGAAAAAGAACTTCAATTAAACATGGAAAGTTCACCTGATTTCCAAAAACTTGGAAACCCCAAAAATGTGTGTCATCATCATTGCTTATTTGACCCATCTACAGAACAGAAGATCATGCTTAATAACACTCCAAACTAGACAGACTCTCGACCTCAATGTAGTAACAAAATTGACCTAAACTAGTCCACATGACAACACCAAAAAATTGACGCTTTACGGTTATCTGAGTAGCAGGTACACCACACAAACCATAACTGATTTCATGAGCCATTCGCAGTTTCACAGTTGAGGCTTAATCTTTGAGAAATTTAAGAGACGCTAAACATAAAATTCGTGCTTGTAGTTGAGATAAATAAAAAATAAGAGCTGTGAAGAAAAAACTCAAGAGGGCAAGCAAACTTCAACTAGGTTAACACAACAATTCCATCACTCATCTTAATTAAAATAAAAGGTAAATGAGAAGGTGTAAATTTACATCCTTTTGGAACTCATCAACATGATCCTCAAACTCTTTTACTTGTCTAGCATCTTCTTCATCCAAATCATCATCAGAATCACATATCTGCTTTTCAGACTTGGCCCTTTTGGATTCCCTTTCAATAACCTGGCTTTTCTCCTGATAATAATCTGCTACAAGATCATCCAAACCTATGACCTTTTTCCTGCCCAAAATTTAACATTAAAATTCAAGATTCAACCGAAGTTGCAGTTACGAGTTATGACAATCGTAAATTTGTAATTTAAAAAAGAAGAAGAACAAGAGAAAAAGGTTTACTTTTTCTTGTTTATGGCGGCAGGAACTTTGATGGGCTCATCGAATTCGAAGTCCAAATAATCACCAATGTCCTCCATATCTCGTTCTTCCACAACACACAGTTGATCTTTCTAAGGCAAATTTACGAACAGATAAATGGTTTCCCTTTATTTTCCTCCAAAAACTACTAACTGTCGGAGGCGCCAAAATTCATCACAACCCCAAATACCGGAGGAAAGGCGCGGCAAGGAAAGTATATTAAGTAGTAATTTTGTTTTGTTTGTCTTTTATCATCATTTTCTGGGGAACCGGCTTGGCTGGGCCTAGTCTGCTGCTTTTGGGACATTCAGATTGTTTTTGAGGCCCAATTTATTTCTGCTTATAGACCAGCTTCTTCTTCTTCATTTTTTTTTTGTGTTCTCCAAAAAATCTTTTGGAAAAGAAAGGAAATAAGGGAAATTGAGAGTAGATAATTGACCCATTAATGTTCCAACCAACCAGTGAACTATCGGTCAAATGATCACTACGGTCTTGGGAAGGTCTTTAAGTCCCTCTTGAGATAGTCTCCCTTTCTGGAATGTAGAGTAGAGTAGGTACAGGTATAGGTATAGAATGTTTACGTCTCATAAATTTATCTTTCAATTAATTGGGTCTTAAGAATCCTAAAAAACAAAAAAAAAAACTTTGTTTTTGTTATGAAAAAAAAGAAGAAAAAGTGGGTTTGTATTACATTTTTCTAGATTTTTTGTAAAAAAATTACTGTAGCGATTTAATGTATGTGAAGTAAAAAGATGATTGAAAAATATGTTCATAGAAAACTTACTAGTTTTTCTTTAAAAAATGGCTACTTTTCGTTATTTAATTTCTGTGGTATGCATGATTATGATGTACACCTTGGAAGTTGAAATGTATTGAATGCTTATAGTATTGTGCTCAAGTTCCAAATTTGCTTGTGAAAATCGCGCCAATTACATTCCATAATCCGCTGGGGCAACTACTTGTGGATTTTGAGACTAGAAAAGTCGATGGATACACAGCCTATTTGAGTAAAAATAAGAGCCTCCAAAATTCATGGTTGATTCCATATGGTCTTTTGAGAGCCTAGGAGATTGAGAGTGCTTTGAATCATTACCCCCAATTCCAGGGAAGCTTGGATATGGTATTATTTGAAATATTATTTAAAATAATTACTGTAGTACTTTTTGTGATGTGATATATATGAGATAAAAAGGTGATTGAGAATATAAAAAGGTGGGTTGGAAAATGTGTTTATGATGCAAGCGAAATAATATTTGGGATAAGTTGACTATCCAAACAAACCATTTTATTTCTTGCGAGCATCTCCCAAAAAACATCAATTCCACCTGCATGCATCTCCCAAATATTGAGAACTATCCAGCTTGAAGCAGATGCATTGCAAAGCCTGAAAACATCTCACTTGCCATCCCAATCGATAATGGTCTGATCTGCTGGATGGTTTTTTGGAGAGAGGCAGAAGAATGTCAGAAGAACTTAATGCTGAAATTTTAATGCCAATATTACCAAACAACCAACTTCCACATTTCCTGCTTAACTAAGTAATAATGATCTTGGAGGAGAGAGAGGCTATCGTGTTTCATATGGCCAAAGGTGGCCATGAATGTCAAATGTAGCATCTGATGATGAATGGCAAGAAGAAGAATTCTGTGTTCAGCAGCTTACTTTCCTAACATGCATGGTCCAAAACCTTGACTGCTTTCATCGTGGAATACGAGCACTAGGGTCACTATTATCTTCAACAACAAAATCCCTTTCTTTCGTTCTTTCTTTCCCTAGTCAATAAATCTTAAAACGGTCTTTTTATGGGCAGTCGTTAAAATATATTTCTTGTGTTGAATTTTTAAAATATGAGATTAATTAGAAAAAATAAATAAATACAAGGGAGGGTAGATAAGATTAAATAAGAAAAATATATAAATGTAAAAGAAGATAATAGTTGTTTGTATGTGTATATATATAATAAATTAGGTGAATATTAGGTGTGTTAACAAATGCGCTAAAAGGCACTGTCAGCGAAAAATCATCTTAAAAATGACGAATTTTTATATTTTTCATTGTGTCATTTTGTGCCATAATTGCTGCTAGATTTAACATATAAGTATCTGCACAAATTTGACTAATCTCCGAAGTGCATATGAGTAATTTGGATGCATTAACAAGAAATTAATCGTCCCTTAACAGGATCACTTATATCATTTGCGAGTACTAGATTTAATTATGTACAAAATACAACTTTCTTAGTATAACTTTTCGGTTTTATGTCGCATTTCTATATTGAATCCTCCGTAACAATAAATATTTATAACTTGTTTGGAGGGACAAAGAGATTCTTGCAAAAAAAAATTCAAAAATAGAGGGTGAAATATTAAATAGAAACGGGTTTGGGTAACTGGGGCAAATAAACCAATCCGTTTGTGATCTTTTCTCTACTGGGTCCTGGCCACTGTCACCAGACTCATCACCTCCACCTCCACCTCCACCTCCACCTCCAACCTCCGCAAACACTACTCCTTTGCCGTATTCCCCCAAATCCACCACCCCAACATTGCCCCATTATTCGTTCCCTTAAACTTCCCAACTTGTTTTCGGTTGAAATTTCACCAGCACGAGCAGATTGTCTTCCGCCGTCGGCATCGGAGTTTCCTTCAACTTCAACCCCTTTTTGTCGAGGTAGAAAATATAGCATGCTCATAAATCCTCTTTATTGTCGTTTTGAAAGAACTGAATTTGAAATTGGGATCTAATTGCCCTAATAGATAGGAAAGCAGAGAGTTATCAATTCTAGGGTTTTTTTAACTGCAATCTGAATTGCAGATTAATCCCTATTCTTTGGTGGTGTATGTTTAGTAGGTGAGAGATGGACTTTGAAAAGATAGAGACAGAAGTGAAGATTCATGTACAGAAATGGGTAGGAGAAGCTCAGTTATTGATTCAGAGGACATCACCAGCTCAACTTTATGTCGCCGTTGCCGTAGTCGTGTTCACCATGCTTTTACTCATACTCAGTAATATCCTTTTCTTTTTGTGCTTTGCTTATTGGAATTTTCTGCTGTACTTTATTCTGCTACCCTAAAGTTATTTGTTGAATGAACTATATCAATTTTCCTGCATGTTTATTACACGACGCCTTAACAATTAAAGGGTGTGACTTTAAAGCGCTGTTGTACTTGATGAGATTTGCAGTCTGCAAAACCGGTTAAATTGATCACAAACTAGGCAGTGGAACATGAAAGGCATATTTTCCTATTCTTGTAATTTAGGTTTAAAGGTTGAGCAAGTGGTGTTACGGATATATAGATCAAACTATTTATTTAAAATGCAAATGAATGCTATTTAGAGTTTTGATATGTGTAATTAGTGCTGGAAACTGTAGGTTTAAATTAGGGTGCAAGATATAATCTATCTGGCCTGTCACCTACTTAAGGTTTAGCAATGGTAACACTTTGGTTGACGATGAAATTTTCATTTTTCAGTTTTTTGCATGACGGCCGCATACTTATAAGTATTTGCTTAGTTAGAACCTTTTTTTATTCCCTTTAACCTGCCGATGGGGAGCGTATCTGCTGATTTAGAGTTGCTTCATTTATGTTTGTTGGTGTGCCCTATAGACCATCTTAGTTATGCTGAAAATGGTGTATGTTAATGATATTGCCAAATGTAGCTTTTCTGGTTCTGGTAAATGCATGGTGGAGTTACCATACAGTAGATTTCCATCGACTTATGAGATTCAGAAGAAACTTTCATGCCTGTGGATACACATGTGTACATCTGAGCCCTGTGTGCGTGAGTGTGCTTATCATATATTTTCAATGTGCTGCATGCTGCTCTGATAATAATGTGCTCTTTTGGCCTATTTGATTTCTTTGAGGGGCCACAAGCGTACCTTTATTTTAGTTTGAGTTAGATTTAACCATAACGGCTCATATCTTCAAAAGAGGAGATTGTGCCACATTTAACATTAATTTGTCTGTCTGGGCTACTGTAAATTGTCTCTGGTGAAGAGAAGTTGTGTGAAGCATGAAATTGCAATTATGGATATGATTGAAACAAGGCATTTGATTTTGTTTTTAGTATTGCATTAGGTGAAACTAGATAGGCTCTTTGTGCCCACTTTTTTCAGTGAATAGTTTTTTCCAGCATGTAATAACTTCAAGTATATCGACTTACTCTGTGCAGAAAATTAAAAACTGATGCCTATCATTTGCTATGATAAATGCTTTTTTCCCACCGTCTATGAGCATTGATTGATTGGAGGATGCATGTTTTCTTGTGATATTTATTACTTTTGCAATGTTTCTTCCTGCACAGAAGCTAATGAAGTTTATACATATCTTGTTGATATTGCAGTTAAACTTTTCAAACGCAAAACATCTAATACCATTGTGCTCACTGGGCTCAGTGGAAGTGGAAAAACCATTCTCTTTTACCAAGTAAGAATTTAGTATAATTAGGGCGCCTGGTACCTCTTGGTGTTAAATTTCATTAACTTGATGTGTTTCACTATTGACATATTGTTCGTTGCCTTTATCAAAGCTCCGTGATGGCTCCTCTCATCTGGGTACTGTGACATCTATGGAACCTAATGAAGGCACCTTTGTACTGCACTCTGAGACAACTAAGGTAACCTGCTTACGCCAGAAGCATGCATGAGCATAAAGAAACTTCAGATACATTTAGGACACTGGAGATGCTTGCTGCTGAGTTTTTACTGAGAAGATATCTGATCTTGTCAATAACACAAGAAAACACACCAGTTTATATTAACTTTTTTTCTATCCTTGTCAGCTCTTATTGCCCATTCTTATCTCAGGAATAGAAAATTCTCTAGGTCTAGATAATACAACACAGAAAGTGCTAAAGATATCATAATATCTGACTTGATAAACCATGAAAAATATGTGTCACCATCTCATTGGTGATAGTGAAGGTGCATGTAGACATGTTAGTTGTTCTCTCTTCAATAACATAAGATAGTTGACCTGTCATCTAGTAGATTCTCCAGTTAGATATTGTGAGATGGAATCATTTCAACATTATTTTCCATTTCCCTTGTAAGTTTTGAAGTGTCATTTAATGGAGATACTATCCTGGACTTGCAGAAGGGCAAGATAAAGCCTGTTCACATTGTTGATGTTCCTGGGCATTCTCGTCTTCGAGCCAAACTAGATGAGTTCTTGCCTCAAGCAGCTGGCGTTGTCTTTGTTGTTGATGCTGTGGAATTCCTACCTAACTGCCGTGCTGCCTCAGAGTAATTAAATCCGCCCTTGCGTTGTTTGTTCTTACCAGTGTTTATTCTAGATACCAATGTATTAGTATTTCTTATTTGGTATGTGCCCAGGTATCTCTATGAAGTTCTTACAGCTGCAAGTGTTGTAAAGAGGAAGATTCCACTTCTCATCCTCTGCAACAAGGTGGATAAAGTCACCGCACACACAAAGGATTTCATCAGAAAACAGCTGGAGAAAGAAATGTAAGCTCATCAAATCTGTTGTTTGGCTTTTTAATAATTAAATTCAAATTTTGTTCTGGGTAGCTTCTCTATGATTATTAGCTTTGGCTGTCAAAACCATCTCATGCACCAACTTGATCAAGTGGTTTCAGATTAATACATATATATATTATTTCTGTGCAATGTTTTGCATGCTGTTGCCTATTTTGATGTGACTAAGTTGTGTCACTTAATAGCAATTTCAATTTCACTAATGACTTTTCATCTTCATTGATCGTCTATTTGCTAAATTTTTCAGAACCTGAGTTGTGGTTTTTTTAATTTTCTTGCTGATCTAGTGACAAGCTTCGGACATCAAGAACAGCAGTATCTGAGGCAGATGTCACTGATGAATATACACTTGGGACACCTGGTGAAGCCTTTGCATTTTCCCAGTGTCACAACAAAGTCGTCATTGGAGAAGCTTCTGGTTTAACTGGTGAGATAAGTCAGTTGGAAGACTTCATTAGAAATCTTGTGAAGCCTTGATTGGAGAATCCATGTTGTACCCTGAGTGGTTTCCTTCGATGTGAAAGAAGTACATCCTCGTTTTAATTTGCTGGAGATATGGGTGAGAGAAAGGACATTTGACCGGGTGAGGTGGCTCAAGTTTAGGGAAGAGAAAATGATGGTGCACCGAAAGTGTTTTATCATTGCACTTGTTTCAGTTATTAGGAAATATGTCTCACCCTAATGCTTGAGTAGCTCCGCTAAGAATTTCCTTTTGAGTGACATACATCTTATTCTTTGACACCTAATTGAATGATATGCATCATTAGTCAGCTTCTTATTCTAATTTTCCAGCATGTGTACTTGAGAGCTTGCAGTATTTAGAGCATGGATTTGGTAATGTAACTCCTGCAGTGGACATCATCAGAAATTGGGTTTTTGCAATTCCTTGTGCTTTGGCACTGGCCATATAGAGGCCTTTTTGGTTTTTTGCTTTTTCTTCAGGTTTGTCTCTTCTCAGAGACTACTAGGAGATAAGGAAGTATCAATTTCGAGTATTGCAGGCAAGAATTCAAGCGAAAATTATCCGATGGAAGTACAAATTATAGGAGACATTTTAAAAATTCTGCTTGTATCACGTACATGTTTTCCAATTAACTTTTTATACATTAAATCATTAAAAAAAATGCTACAGTAATTTTATATTGTATTATGACTGTCAAATTCAAAATTTGTTCACGTGTCATCTATTTAACCGTAATAGCGTGTACGCTGATAATTTATATAAAATTTACTCTTTAAATAATACTCTATCTAAATACCAAGTAAGATTCACTTCTATTGTCTTATTGATACCCAAAACCCATAAGATGAAATTCTTCAGGTGCTGGGATGATCATTACTTTTTAAAGACGCGTTCAGTTCACCCGCGTCACTTCTGATCACAAGGTTTCAAAAACAAGAAAGCACCTAGGCGAGGGATTGGATGTCACGTAACTTCAGATCAAGTCATTGTTAAGGAGGGCAGGCTATAGTTTGACATTATCCCACAAATAGAAAGTTGATTTATTTGACAAATCCCAAATTTTCTGCTGTATGCTATGCGCTGCTTGGGGACCTGGCTATCATCAGCCACGGGCATAGAGAGACAGAAGATTATGGCAGAAAATTGACGTCCAATAGTGAATTGTCCAATAGCGAAATTGTGGACGACCACCGCCAGTAATGCACATCGATATAAAGATTCCAAACAAATGACGGAAAGACTACAGACAAACAGACAAATTGTGACCCCTATTTTGATAAACTCCACCGACATATGATTATTTAAAACCTGGGCTTGTTATTCAATCAGTCGTCAGTCAGGTAAATTGTTTTGTGTGTGTGTTTTTTTGTCCAAATGGTTATATTCAATTCGGGTAAAAAGAAAACAGAAAATTTAAAACATCTACTGAATGACACAGCTTTTGCTCATTTTGATTAATCTTTAAGTTCATCAGCACTAGTTTGGATATGATCAAATGAAGGAATCTTATCATCCCATTCAGAATACTTGGCCACTTCTGTACCATAGCGGCCAAAACAATGAGCTACTTCATTGGCCTTTATTGTCAACAACGAGCAGATTAATTAGTTTGGACAAAATCTTGAAAAGGTTTACACTTTTGAGCTGATGGAGCAATACAACTGCATATGTTTGATGTAAATAAACTCTGGTACTTTGGTACAGATCCTCTTCTTCAAGGATTTGAGCAAAGACACTGAGGGTCAAGGTAACCTCATGGCTTTAACATATGGAGTAGTTATTACAACCTGTAGCCGATGGCAAAAATCTATTACTGCCCATCATGATGTTGGCAGTATATTTTACCTTCCAGAAGGTAGGGAAAAAGGTAAAAGCATAATCATTTCCTTCACCTTTTATGGCAGCCAAATCAGGACTAAATAAATCTCCACAAATGCTTTTTCACTTACTTTGAAGTGGCCGTTTTGGATGTTGGCAATGTCATATCTGGATCATCATCTGCCTCTGCTGCATCTCTGAACTTTTTATAAATATCACTTCTGTAGAATTCTCTAGTTCTAGCAACCAAAATCAATGAAGCAAGAGCTCCAAAGAGAGTAATGCTAGCCAATACGATAAAGGGCAACCTATAACATTGAGTTCCAATGCATGTCAGATCCTTCACGGATGACCTAGTCATTCCCCTCCTGGCAAGATCTTTCAATGCCTCTCTATCATAAAGAGGTCCGGTAACCTTAACATTTAGGATATATGAGCCAAGGGGGCTGGCCAACTGTCCGCAATTGAACAACGTCGAGTAATGTTTGAGGCCAAAAAGCTCGGAAATGATGGTAAAAATCAGTGGCAGTTGTGCACCAAATGAGAATCCAATTATGATGGATGCTACATAAACTGAGCCATTGAAAGGAAAGGCAATAAGGAGATAGCCAGTGCAAGCCAAGAGTAGGACAAATGTCATCATTAGAGTTCTTGGAAATTTGTACTTGACAAGAAGAGTTTCGGAGACGAAACCAGAAAAGATTCTTCCAAAGAAGTTCCATATGCTGAGAAGTGAAACGAAGGACTTTATGGTTTTTGTGGGATATCCTAATGATTCTCCTATCTGTCCCAAGTTATCCACTGCAGTTAAGCTTGATCCCAGTCCACAGAATGTTGCAAGAAACAGAACGAGCATATCAGTGCTCGAAAGTGCTTGTAGGATAGTGTAATCATCTCCTCTCTTTGGCTTCTTAAAGACGTTCTGGTACCAAAGTGCTGTCTGATTCTCATCAATCTTTTTGCTTGAAGATTGAGCTGCCGATGTCTGCTTTGGCTCAATTTCTACCGGTATCTCGATAGATACTGTAGGACTAGAAATGTTTCTTTGCTTCCAGATTAGCCACTCTTGTTTAATGGCAATCAGTAAAGGAAAAAAGAGCAAAGCACAAGCCACAGTTGCACTTCCAGCATAAGCTGCTTGTGAGAAAGCTACTGCTTTTTGAAGTATGGTCATAACCATAAGAAACAATGCAAGCGCAATTGACACGAATAGGAAGTAGTAAAAAATGCTCAACTGATTTGGCTGCCTAACAACCTTCATTTCGCGAATCGTGTACACGAAAACCACCGACAAAGCAGCTGGAAGCCAAGCAATAAGAAGAATAAGAGACTTGGAATCATTCCCATACACAGCCAAGTATACTTGTGTCAAGATAGCTCCACTGAGTCCAGTGAAACCTTTCAATAGGCCAATCATGATTCCCCTGCTCTCGGGGAAATTTTTAACAGAAGTAACAAGAGCACCTGTATTGGCAAAATTTTGAGAGTTGGCTCCCACACATATATAGATGCACATCATCCAAACTTTTGGCTTGGCAATTCTCCCGGTGACAGTTAACCATATCATGAAGTAGCCAGCAAAATTCATGCCTGCACCAATCAAGAGCACAAGCCATGTTGGAACTACCTCATCAATAAGGCCCGATAAAACTCCAACATTTGCACCAAAGTCCTTAAAGAAGCCTAGAAGATTGAGTGTAGTTTGATCATATCCAAGAGAAGACTTTATCTCTTTAGAGTAAGTTCCAAAAAGATAAGTTGCACCGGCTCCAGCCATGATCAAAAAGGAGGCAAAAAGTGAGAACCATCGTCCTCGAACAACATGAACGGCAAAGGGGATAGCCCCATGGCCTCCACGGTGGCCGGTGCAATTGCTATTGCTCATTTTTGCTCCCCCCATGTATCCTTTTCTCTATGACTATGTGTAGAAAGCTTGCAGAATTTCAGATGACCAGCACACAGACATATAAAGTTGGTTGGCTAGTTGCAAAAATGTACAGCTTAGGCTAGGGTTGGTCAATGGGTGGGGTTGCAGAAGCTACCTCGGGGCAATGAAAAAAAAGGAAGCCTCGTGAAATGCTGTCATCAACTCAAGGGCCAACGTGATTGCCCCTCGGCTATTCACATGTGTAAACTGGTCTTTAGGACTAAATGAGTCTGTACCCTGTACAAGGAAAAAAGAAATGTACATTCAAGGCCAAAATTTATTTACATCAACTGTGCGGATATATGTATATATATTTCTATTGGGATGCATCTACTGCCTCATTTGGATTGAAATTTTCATCCAAAATTTTTTATGTTTTTTATGAACATATTTTTAATCAGCTTTTTATGTCATATACATCGAATCATTACAGTATATTCTTCTATAAAAACTTAAAAAAACTGCAACCCAAACGGGCGATTCCTTTTCACCCTAAAACATCCCAGATGAGACAGGAGCAACCATTTGTGCCTTGACGCAAAATATGTGATAGGGGTTGATTTTGGATGCAGAACAAGCCAAAGAAGAAAATATGAGCAGATTTCAGAAACAGAAGAAGCCAAAACAGAAATAGCATAAATTGGGAGCGTAAACAAACAAAAAAATTTTGGATAAATTAATGATGATAGATGAGGCAATGAGAATTTATAATGAATCTAATTGCAAAAAAGCTCCCAGTGATCCGTTTCAGATAGGGGCTATATTGAGATATGACGCCCCCAGGCTGGATTTGCCTTCTTAGACAGAAATGTTGGACATATTTAAGGATAAGCTAAAAGAAAAGAGAGCCTGGGCTGCCATTCTTGGTTGCTCCTTAATTTTCTCGCTTTTGTCACATGACTCGCATATGGCAATAGAAGTAAATACTCCAGAAACGGTGATTCTGAATAATTTCCAGCATCCATGGGCTACTAATCTCAATTTTGTGTGGTGTGTTTTCACTTTTCCGCTTGTAAAACCTTTAGTCGCCTAATTTTTAGCAATCAAGAAACTGGTGGTCCTCAGTTCCCTAGTCTCAAAATGATCTGGAAATTGCACGCAGCACATCCTGGAACTCTTGCTTAAAGGGTACCATTAGTTTACTTTCTTCTGATGGCACAAACACACACACTCTTTCTTTCAACTTTTTCTTGCTTAAAGGCCTAACAAGTTCCGAAGAACCCAAAAAAAAAAGAAAAAAGAAATAACAACAAATTTTAATGTTTTATAACCAAGAAATTGTTTTCGACACAAGAAACTGAAACAATTGATCACGACCTGCATATCCTAGATAGAAGGAAAGTGATGGCAGCAGGGGATGTATTTCGATTCTTCTTGCCTCTGTTCATCATAATTTCGAGAAAGGAGATGCAGTCAATCATGAATGCCATGAAACTGTAGTTGGTTACAGAGGAGGACTTATCAATCCATCGTCCTCCACTTCATCATGTTAGTGGACAATTACGTGAACTCAGTGAGCAGTAGCTGTGTTGAGTTGGACTAAACCAAATAATAACATGGCGGTGCATACTATTGCACCATAATGCTAGAATTATCAGTTGATTGCATTACAGAATGGTTGTGGACCTCTGGCCCTATCTCCATTATGGGAATATTATGATTTCTTTGCTGATTATAAATGTGAATTTTATCAGCCCATATAAATAATTTGCGATTACATTAAAGTTGTGCAAGTTTATACTAAAAATTGTAAAAAATATATATATAACAATTGGATTGAGGTGGGACAGATTCAACTGAAGAGATCCTGATTCCTCAAATTAAAATAGTAGTACTACTAGTTCATGAATTACGATGACAGCCCCACAGCTCCTCATGCATCTTAATCCTGTACAATGCACACAATTGAACGGACATCTGCAGATGTTGGTGACTGAATGCGACTAATACTTTCCAACATTCTCGTGAACTGGTGGGACGGCGGATACTGGACATATGTGACTACTGGATTTGGTTAATTACGAAGGGATGGTGACGGTGTATATATCCATTTTTGCAAACTTACAAGAAGTTGGAAACCTGATCAACTTGTCGAAGGCCATTTCGTCACAAGGTGGGACTTACAGTCACAATCCCTCTACAGTTGTCTTGTCTGTGAGTTGTTCAAATCCTACACCTGCATCTGATCAAGGGATAATTTCATAGTTCACAGGCCTCTCTCGAGGCTTATGGTATTTGCAAACAATACCTTTTAAGTTCGGAAACTGAGATAATTTTCCATCGCCAAAAAATCTTAATAATAAAGATTTCTGTCATCCTTTAAACACCAATCGTCTTCTCTTCTTTTTCCTTCCCTTGAAATCAAAACACTAAAACTTTCAAGATCATTCGAGATAGGAATGCACTACTTTACTAGCAACTTATATTTCTTGCCATTTTATGTCCTTCCATCTCCTACCTTTTAACCTCTGTAAAATATTTTGAAAACTAGAAATCACCATCATTTTGTTATCTTCCTATCAACCCTAATTCCCCAATTCTCTGTTCAAAACGTCACCAAAACCATCTCCACACCTTATGCCATGCATGGAAGGTTCTTTCGAGAGGGTCTTCTTTCTTTTTCTTTTTTTTTTTTTTTTGGAGAAAGACATGGTGACTAGGGTAGAGAATGAGGAATAATGGAATTGTTGGAAGGAGTGTGTGACTATGGAGCTATTTAGTTACGGAATAGGTGGTAGGATCAAGAAGTAAATTAAAGTGTCTTCCTAGTTTTCTCTAATTTTTGTTACTATTTTGTAATTTCAATTTAGAGTCCATTACTTGCCTTAATGATGTTAGACTCATTATTTTAAAGAAAGGAAGTTCTTGTCATTTTATAGCACTGAGGGAAGGTAAGCATAATTTTTAAAATCTAAAAAGTACTACCTGTAATTGTGGTAAACCTGAGGAGGGTTTATGAAATTATGCCTTTAATCAATTTACAAGGCGTATGGTAGTGTGCGGCCTTCACACACTGAGTTGGATTACCATTCTCATCTATTAAGGGATTGGGAATAGATAGAACTAGCTTTTGGTATAATTTCGGGGTATATTTTTTTTACAGGGTTGTGCTTATAGATTGAGAAGTGTACCCCAAACTATGTACAATATACAATAATCGTACAACTGCACTAAATCCTCAACTACATCTGCTACATATCTATTCATTAGTGAACAAGCATTGCACTGCAAGATTTAGAGGAAGAAAAAAGGGAAATCATACGTATAAGATGAGACACATAGTCACGGACGCAGCTTAATGTAATGACAATCTTGACTTCCTAATCCTTGAATCATTCAAGGTAAGTAGCCCACCAATTGGTGCAGCTAAAGGAGATCATCCACGCTCGCGTTACTCAAGGAGAAAATAGCACGTATTAGTTACTAATACTTATTGAGTAAATCTTATATGTATTAACAGTATATACACTATCATAATTGGATGCACGACATAAATACAAAATTTAGATTATATATCATGCATCTAATGATAAAATTGTATATATTATCACTATATAGAAAAGTAATTCATACTTATTTTAATTTCCACTTCTTCATTGACATAGTGAAACTGTGTGGCTGGAGTTGGAAGTCTACCATGGACTGGATTGGATAGCACCAACTCCTTCCGCCACCAGGATACAGAAAACAAAATAAAAATCTAGAGCCACTTGACCAACTTATTTCCTAATTTTTAAAATTTTGTGTCTTTAAGGTATAAGATAAACAGGCAGGGAAGAAAAAGGATGAAGCCCAAATTAGAAACTTCGATCTTAGACCCAATTGGGTTCAATTTGGCATAGTAAATTCAAGCTTTCTCAATTTGGAATAGAGGAACCCTTTTCCTTAATTGACAAAAGATCTTGTTTGAGCAATGGTAGAGTATGATCTGTGTTTCATTAGCTTAGGACGTCCCAAAATGCCTACACAAAAGCCCGCAAGGCCCAATTTGTCTCCAGGCATCAGAGCAGGCCTTTTGGGGCAAACTAGATTGGACCAGATTGAGATCAAACCATCTTTGGTTATTGTAGTTCTGGCTAAAGTGAACAAAAAATAAAATGCAAGACTTGAATGATCTTTCACGTTCAATTCGGAGAACATGTCGGGTTAAGTTGTTTTCGTCATGCAAATTCTCCATCAGTTACATGAGGTGGCATCTTCTGAACTTCAAAAGTTGCTGCTTTCCTCTGATTTAGGCCCTGTTTGGATTGCCATTTTTAAGAGTATTTGTAGAAAAATACACCGTAGATATTTGATATATATGAAGTAAAAAGGTAATCGAGAAATATATTCATGGAAAACGTAAAAACTTTTTTCGGAAAATAGCAAAAAACATAAATTTTTTTTTTGACATTTCGTTAAGTTTTCTTGCAATATCTAGCCACTCAATGGAGGACAAGTTAACAACTGTTTGGTGCTTCCCAGTTCCCACCTTGAAACTCTCTCAAAAAAAAAAAAAGAGAAAAAAAAACTTAGTAGTCCATCAAAACTTCATAACCTCATCCATGTCAGTGGCCCAGAATTATGTGAATTTTAGGCCTACGCCTAAACAGTCAGTCCTTTTGCAGCCGACCTAAAAACCCAATCCTTTGAAAGCCCATTGGCATGGTCGTTTGAATCGGCCAAATTATTGGGGTAAAGAAACAAGTATTTCCCTGGAAAGCAATTCCAAGTTGATATATTTACACGTTGAATGATAAGTACGCGTGAATGGTCCAGCGGCAGCGCCTCTCACCAGTGACCCTTGAGGTCACAAGTTCGAATCTCCGCTACGCTGGATTCCTCTGCACACACAAGTTCGAATCTCCGCTACGCTGGATTCCTCCGCGCACTTAACGTGTTCAGGCCGGGTTGGGACGCCGGGCCCGGGCCGCAGGGGATTAGTCGGGCCCCGTAAGGATTGACCCGGACACTCCTGTGTCGACAAAAAAAAAAAAAAAAAAGATAAGTACGCATCTTTATAAATCATCCCAAAGGGATGGTTATTACAGCCTTTCTTGCTCTGAACTTCAGAGTTTAAATTCTGTGTCTGACAGTTAGAGGTGAAAAGGGTAGAAGGATATTTTTTTAAAAAAAAAGAAAAAAAATCCTTCTCTATATCATTCTTGTAATCTTTGAATATTCGAAAACGCCCTTCACCTTCTAAAAAATTTTAAATCTAAAAAAAAAGAAACTCAGAAGCATAAATAGCCAAATGATTGGTTGCATTAATTTCCACATCTCAAAATCCCAATTACTATACAAGAACACTTGCTAAGCACATGTAAACATGGCCACACTTGTTCCCGTTCCCCTCGGCAAGGAGTAGTCCATTCCTCTATGGTTCTCTGCAAATAATTGCTCACATGCAACTCTTTCTTTGTTCTGCATTATGTATATACCCTTCAATTCAAGAAAAGCTTCATCCCCAGCACCGTGCATGTGCATCATGTACAGCTCATTTCTCCACAAGAGTAGGGCCAATGTCCTAAATGTTTTTGATGTTTTAGGAACTTCTTATACGGGAATCCCCAACCCTTTCTATTGTTCCCTTTATGACTTTCAGGCTGGTAAAGGGCCCCCCCCCCCCCCCACTGCCTCACAAGTTCCATTATATTCAGTACCTAGATGTTGTATCAGTTCGTCTGGTCTCTAGATGACTATAAATTATACTATATATACTGTTTATGATGGCGTTCACGACTTTCTTGCCCCCAAGGCATATTCTTAATGGGCCATATATTTCTCGCTTTTGTTTGATGTTTGCTGGGCTTGATTCTACAGTTCTTCTGTCACAGCATTTGCAATTACAACCTAACACTTGCCCTGCAATTTGATGCGTCAACTCTCTAATAATTAAATACCACCTGCCAACTCATTTACTGTGGAGTTGGTTTCTACATATGATTTATGTACTTCTTCTACCGTCTCATTCTGATAGTCCTAATTTTTTCACACAATTTAAGAAAAATTAATTAATTTTATTGAAATAATAAATCTAAATTACTATCTTTTTAAAATACCCTTATATTAAATAAAGTATGAATAATTAGCCTTACATTAATTACAACAATAATATTGATAGAAAATTGCACATTTCAATAACAACCTACATTAAATAACTTAGGTTATACTCTAAAATAACTTACATTAAATAAGAGAGCATTTTAGATAAATTCAAAGTTAACTATACTCTTCATTTGGAAATTAAACTATACAATTCGGAACGGATGAAACTGGAAAACAAGCCTATCAAAGTGGGACAGAGAGAGTATTAAAAGGAAAAAATAAATCAAGCATAGCTTTTATTTGTTCATAATTAACTATTCAAAAGAACTTTAAGGATTTGTCTAACAATTGCTTCTAGGGCACTAGTTGAGTAAGAGACCCAAGTGTTACCATTTTAAAAGGCAATTTCTCAAGTATTATTGACAGGGTGTATTTCGCCACCGTTAACTTGTATCGAAAGTCAAGAAATGAATACTTAAAAATGCAAAATTAGTACGTAAGAAAGGCAAAATCAGTATTCCATAATGGTAACTAAAATCAATAGTATTATATAATGGCGAGTGCTTATGTAGATTTCCCGCATTGCCCAATTCAGTACTACGTAATAGATGAAAGTGAAGGTAAATTAGAGAATATATGTAACATAAGGAAAAGGATACCCTTTCTTTTCTTTTCTTTTTTAATCCTCCCACCCCTTTCCATGCCTCTCCCACCCCAAGTTAACTAGTCGCATCCTATGTCATTTAATTTTCACCTTCTAAGTTAAACAGGATTAAGATTATAATACTATCTGCAGAGATCTCCATGTACCCAATGAAACAGTGCATTTGTATAGCAACTGTAAAATATATATATAAGCTCATCTCCTATTCTCCTGAGATCCTATTTGAGTTTATTTTTTCTTTTCCTTTCTTTCTCAAACCTTATCAAAGCAGAAGAGACACAGGGGCTTCACCCCTTGATCATCAAACGTGATGAGAACTAAAGTAGCAAGTATGCTTCTTCACCTCCTAACATGGAACCTGTAATTGTGAGCCAGAACGGGATGGACAAAGGAAGTCAGTGGTCCAGAATGCCCATACGGTCTTGAAATCACGTGAGCCGGTGTGGCTGTTTTGTCACAGAAATAATTGTACGGGCCATCTTGCCCCTTATCTTCAGAGCGATTGAAATGCCGTTTTCTTGCATGTACTCGACGTAGCGGCCAAGGAGGACAGCGACCGGAAGAATCTTTAGGCATCATATTAATGCAATTGAAAAGAGCTGCAATATACTCCAGTATAATGTATGCACTTCTTCCAACTGCTTAATTGGGTGAAATTGCAAATTTTTTTTTTTTTAAAAAAAAGTTCGCTTAAAAAAGAAAAGGGAAAAAAAAAGAAAAACAAAGAGAAAAAAAAAAATCCAGGGATTCAATTTGGTTCTTAAGACATTGAAGAAGTGCATAGATTTATGATGGTATCCATATCGTTGCCAAAAGAGGGGAAAAAGATGAGGGCTGTTTCGAGCATGAAGCAATGACTAAAAAGTGTACAGGTATGAATTAACTTTCTTTTGTTTTCTTGCATAGGAGGGGTCTGGTCCATTAAAGACAGTCCATCTTAAATAGCAGGCATTGTAAACCCACGAATTAGATTTGAAAACCGTGTTAAGCTAGACCATTAGTTTCTAGTCTTTTTGGCACTTGAGTTTTCTGTGAATTAACTCTCAATCTCTCAACTGAGACAAGAAAGAATCGCCCCAGTAAATTGCCTTCTGTGCTGGATCCACTAAATTAATGGAGCACCCACAGTAACCCAGAGATATATATATATATATATATATATAGTATTTGAAGAACTTCGTTTTTCTCCTCTGAATGTTTAATAATTAAATGCATCCAAACAAGTGACAATCCAAGCAACAACGTCGCGAGCACTGAATTATAGAAAAACTAAAGTATAGATATTTTTTATACTGACAGTGTATAAATTAATGGATTTGGATGCATACTGATTTGTAAAATTTGAGGTTTAGATTGAAATGACGTGATATACATTTACATCGATTGGGTTAACACTGTCAACGTAAAGAAGATTAATTCAAAACTAAAATGATAATTAAAAATTTCTCTCATATATATATATCATGACAATTGACATAGAATATAAACTATAAATACTTGTTTTGCATTTTCAAAATGAAACTGAATAACTCAAGGTCCAAAGATGCTCCTAGTTACCCGTGGTTTAAGGACTTAGGTATGTCTACTTTATAGCGTACAAGGCCAAAAGTTGAAAAAACCAACTATTGAAAAAAAGAAAAAGAAAAGAAAAACAATAATGTGTCAAAGCATAACTGGCCACATCAAGAATCCGCATTATCATGCTTTTTTTTTTATGACTGATAGTTCTCGATGGGATCGAAATAGATGTTCAAATTGACCAAGAACATGATTAGCACTATGATGGGAGGGATTATATCTTATCATGTAGTAATTAATTAGTGCATCTATGATCGGCCAAGACCACAATCATGAAGGATGAGCATAATTTGCCTTTTCAAGGTGGGGGTTGATTAAAAAGTACCCCAAAGGCAAATGACTTGATTTTACCAGCGCGGTGATCCATCTGACGATGATTTGCCCGATCTGATGTCGTTCTGGCACAAGTTTTTACTGCATAATTGCATTTTTACAGGAAGCACTCCCACCCCCTTTTGCAAATTATGTCAGAGATTCTTGATTTTTTTTTTCTGGGGTTTTTGATACTAAAGCTTCTTGATATTCATTCATCACAAATAAGTCAAAATTCCACCTTCTTTTCTAATTATTCCATTCCATCGCGCTTTTTAATTTTCTGACCAGAAATGTATTTGTAATTTCAGTTATCTCTTTGCGAAACATCGAGTGTGTTTGGACAGGAGATTATTTGGACAAATATATTTGCTTACATCATCATTACAATCTTCAATACACCTTTTTATCTCACATAAATCGCATCACAAAAAGTGTTACAGTAAAAATATCATTGGTAAGGTCTTAATTTTGAAACTAATGGGATCTTTGTAATTGGAATTTGGAATGTGTGGTAAGAAAATCACTACAAAGTTTATGTAGTTATTAAAAATAACGAGACAAATTAGAATCATTCTAAAATCCAACGAAACGGTCTCCACAATTATGACAAACTTTACCGAAATCAGAGTCCCCGCGGCCTTTTTTGTCTCTGTCTGTTTTCTTTTTCTTTTGGTCCCCATCCAACAAAGTTAGAAAAAAAACATATAGTAAAGAATTAGCAGCAATTTTCTCGACAATTAACTGGTAGTGCATGTGATTACAAAGCGTAATCTTATTGATAAGTAATTGAGAAGACAAGGGTTCAAGTGATTAAGGGGGATAAGCTGTTGATTCTCATGTGCCTTTTATTTATTTATCCCCAAATTCTAAATGCATTTACCAAGCATGATGAGATGGTATAACTGTTCAATTTACAGCCAATTTTTCATTTAAAATGAACTAAAGTTAGAGCTTTTTAATTTTTTATATTTCGCAATTGACTTCAATCTCTCCTTTTTGTCTAAAGATAGTCACCCACGTTACTTTAAAGGAGGGAAAAAAAATTTCATGCAGTAATTATTAAACAAACTCGCTTATCAACTGAATCGGTAAACAATAAATGATAATTTCGAATTAAAAAAATATATGGAGAATTTGGAATCCCAATTATATCATACATCCCAATTTAATAGGGCATATTTTATTTACCAATTGACAAAAATTCTTTTGCAGCTTTACAACTTGTTTCAAGATAATGAAACTACTCCTCCATCTCTCATTTCTATTTCTTGATCTAGAGCTAGCTGGATTAACTTGCTTCGACAGCATAAGTCGTCATGTTTGTGTCCTCATCCGTACCTAATAAACCTTTTTTTTCTTTTAGAGAAAGATTAACAGGAGGGGAAAAAAAAAAAAGAGCCACCGGTGTCTAGAGTCAGCTAAAATCGACAATTATCCCAGACAATAATACGTAGCAAGCAATGATCCACAGAAAGATAAATTAAGAAACAAAAAGGCCGGCGGGTCCTTTTCGGAGATTCCTTCTTAGAGCAGCAATCTGATAACAAACTCGTATTAGATAAGGCATAAATTGTCTCTGTTCCTTAAACTCTACGGAAAAAATGACTTCCGCTTGGATTTTCTTTTCCCCTTCTTTTTTAAGGTTGGAGTTTGGACTTCGACTTAGATATGGAGGAGGAGGAGCCAGGAGGACGGTTGGCTGACTAAGTGGTTTAGCTGTCCAGAAAAGGCCCCGCTTTGAATGGTTTATTCTAGTACTTATCCGCAAAACCATCACTTTGATTGTTTCAAGATTTTTTGTAAGACCCACATTAATTTCATAGCCACGTAACTGCATAAAGCTCTTTATTTCTATACCAAGAGGTCTTATCATGTGAGCAAACAAATCCTTTACACACAATCACACATGAAAAACAAACAAATATGGGGATCTTTTGGGTGTCGTAGTCTCGTTTCAACGTTGGATGATAATTTTTTTTCTCTGTCGCAACTATAACATTTCTATAATCTAATCTATTTTATTTTACAGGAAGGGGAGTCTAAGGAAGCTTTATAAGGGATTAGGAGGTAAACAGAACCTAATAAACCAAAGGGGTGTTCTGGTATCTCCTTTTGATTTTTTTCATTGCATGTGTGGTTTAACCTCCAACCTACAATCTAAAGAGAGAATTAACCTCTTTTTGATGGCCATTAAGCCAAAGTTTAGTGATTTTTTGGGTACTATATTGTTACGTATCAATTTACCATTAAATGTGTAAAAATAGATATCAGACCTCAAGTAATTTTAAGAGTTCAATACTTTTAAGAGTTTAAATTATTGAACGATGTAATAAAAATTTATTGAATTACAACCATGAGTATGATTGATACTCACAAGGAATGGTAGACGCTGATTGATTTTCTACCTCCGCAGCTCCTATGCATGTCTGCTAACAGGTTTTGATAAAGAAGTAGGACCAGCCCGATAGGTAGGGAGGAATTGTAATGAAAGAAACGTAAGAAAAATGCAATGGATGGACTTCTGGTGGATTTAGTCCAGCACACGTAACTTCATCATAATAGCTGTTTAGATCTGCAGCATAGTGGAAAGGAAAGTGATCGTAAAACTTTCATTCCTTTGGCTTCAAATTTGATCAAAATAAGAAAACCGTTTACTGTTGAATTCATGAGTTCTTTCCCCTTATCACATCACGCGGACCACAAAGAACCATTGCATGGAGATGGAATTTTGCGAAGGCAAGATCATTTTTTCTACGGCTCACTTCCAAAGTATGTGAACGCAATAAAGAAGTTTATTCCATTCGTCAAAATCCATTAATCACTCTCTTGACCTGAAGAAAATTCCAATCTTGTCCCATAGTGTATAAGCAGCCAGAAAGAGTTTTAAAAAAATTTTCTTTTTCAGACTTTTCTAGTCTTTAAGTTCACATGCAAAAAAAAAAAAAAAAAAATCACATCCAATGTTCCCTTTTTCTTTTCTTTTAGAATATCATGAGAAATGAGCTACCGTGTCTTGGGTGTTCTTCATGACGAAGTCAAGGAGGGAAGCTTCCAATAATTAAACGTAACGTGCAGAAGCAGCTTAATAGGTTGCCCCGAACGCCCCTTTTTTTTTTTCAACATTAGTGAATTTGATGCAATCATCAGTTTTACTGTCAATGACTACCTTTTCATTCATCTTTTGATCATAATATGGAAGGGTTTCTTCTTCTTCTTTTTTTTTGTTGGGTCAAAGTTTAGTATGATATTTTCATTTTTTGAGAGGCTGAACTGCTCGATTTCTAACCCCTACCTAAAGTTCTATTTCTTATTAATATCATTTTTAAGTGGGTGGAAGACGGGCTGGCGAAGGAGCATATTTTACATCAAAGACTTTACGCAAAACAAAATTTATTAGGTGGAAGCTGAGATGGAATTAACATTACTAAACTGCACAATCAGTAAACGAAGATTTAGAAAACTAAAAAATAAAAAATCAATAGTAGCAAGTTACTGATCGGACAGGTGCTAGTTTTGGATGAGGGTCCTGTTCCTGATTGATCGGATCGAAGGCTAAGCAAGTATTTGAAGACATTTTTTACTTGCTGTCTATAGAGGATGGTTTTGGATAGGATGTGTAATTATCTTGCTCCATAAAAGTAACCTTCCTATAAAAATTTATACCATCACGAATGTATGTTCAGAACGTTGTGTCTAGAGAATTTTGACTAGGGGGTTAACGAGTCAAAGTTCGAGTTATGCTATGTTTAGGTCAAAATCGATGTTACACAAGTCTACTTGAGCTCAAGCTTGAATCGAGCGAGTAGAAAATTATGTAACTCAAATCGACTTGACAATATGCATTTCCAAATTTGAACTCGACTCATTAAGATTCGAGACTATTGTCAAATCTTAACAAGCTCTAGGGTTCGAAATAAAATTCGAAAAAAGGCTCGAAGATTTATGATAAATTATCTAAAATCCTCATTTCTTTTTTAGATTTTACAATATTCCATTTTTGCCATCTATAAATTTTATTGAGTAGACAACCCTTATAGTAAATTACCTAAAATATAAACCCTTATTAGTCATTTCATAATTAAAATAAAAATATAATATAAATAATATGTCGATAATCAAGTTATTCGACGAGCACTCGAGTAGCACAAAATGGAGAGTTGAACTCAACTTGGTATATGTATCAAACTATTCAAACTTGAACTCGAACAAATTGAATTCGAGTCGAGCATTTGATCGAATCACTTGCGAGTTACTTGTGAGCGACTCGACTTGCTAGCCGCCATAATTTTGATCATTAAAAATCAAAGAAAGATTAAGGGCCTGTTTGATAACATAAAAAAGTGCTGAATCTGAATTTTTTCAGACATTCAGATGTTTTGAGTGTTTGATAAATGAAAATCTATCTGTTGAACTTGTTAAGCAGTGCTGAACCTGTGTGTATTTTTTTCAGCACAAGAATCCTAACTGAATGCTTAATTCTAATAAGAATCAATAGAATTACTTCAACTATCTTATTTTATCTACCAAATCTACCCTTATTTGTTAATTATGTTCAAAATTCTTATTTAATTAAACAACCTAATATTCTCTATCTAACGATTTTTAGTTTCTCTTTTCTCCCTTTTTAATGACTTTCACATCTTCTCCATACTCCTCATATAATATATTTCATCTTTTATATTAATTTGATTTAAAAATAAATATTGTCATTTTCATACCTTACAATTTTAAACTAATTAAATCATAGATTCTATTTCTTTTTTGAATGAAAGGATATAAGGGCAAAATTATCAAATTAAACTTATTAAGCATTCAGCTATAAATATTTATCAAACAGTATAAATAGGTTTAGCATTAAAATTCAGACATTCATATATTTTTTTCAGTGTTTAAAATTCAGCAAATTAATTGTTTCAGTATTCAGATTTCAGAATTCAGATTCAGTTTTATCAAACGGAACCTAAGAAAGAAAGAGTGAAAGACCCTATATGCATCTTCTCTTCTTACAATTAGTTTGAAAATATGAAAACAATTTTAAGGAGATATATTGATCTTTTTACATAAACTTATCATTTGAATTGTTATTTTTTGAAATTTTTGTAAAAAAAAAAGTACAATAGTGATGTGATATATATGAAATAAAAATGCATTTGAAAAATGTGTTTGCGAAAAACGTGAAGATCTTTTGGAAACAAAAATTAAACTTTGCCGGAAGCTTTATTCCAATGGCTTTTGGATAAATCTTTTATGCTTTTGTTTTTTGGGAAATAAAACATGCATTGTTAGCATACACATAAGCGGGTCTAAATATGTATTACGTGCAAAGTTTGAAATTTAAATTCAAATTGAGATAATGCAGTACTATCCATGAGTTTTATCACTCCTACGTTTTGTATTATTTAAGAGGATGTCTATTAATCGAACATTACGATGGGTGACCTGCCTTCCAAAAGCAGCAAAACAAAAGATTAGAATAGCATCTTAAACATATTTAATTAATGGGTAATTCGTAAAAAATGCATGGATTGTGTACAGCACCACCAAAAGCACTTAAAAAGTAAGAAACACAACAAATGCGAACTCTCCTTTTTTGGACTGCATCTTTATGTGTTCCAGGCATAGAATATTTCAACTTTCTAGGATTTCTGAAAATGAATTTTTTGGGCAGACATATTTAACTTTTTTCAAACTTTTTGTGATGCACACCACCACACTCATTTAAGTCATTAGTCATTTCCATCACCTACCTCCCATCTTTGCCCTTTTAATTAGTTCATCCCATTCCCTTATCCTTTTCATTTTAAGAATCTGAACTTCTGCTCTTACATGATGATTGTACACCATACTTTGTATGCTATGGTGATATGAGTTCTCTATGGGTATACAACAGTACAAATTATATGGACAAGAGATTTGTAATGAGTTATGGATAAAACATGCTTCATTTTCCTGCCTTATTATAGTTCAAACAAATTATGAAATCAAATTCATAGAGTATAGCATCACTCTTATTAAATGTCAATAATCAACATTGGACTAAAATCTTACAAAAGTACATCAATATTTTTCAATCACTTTTTTATTTTTCAAACTAAGGCCTTGTTTGGATTGCTTGTTTCCGTCGGAAAATATTGTCGTTTTCCGTGATCACATTTCCCTATCACCTTTTTCCCTCACATATATCAAATCGCTACAGTAATTTTTTCATGAAAAATGACGGAAAATGCAATTCAAACAAATTTTTTATTTAACATATATTACATCATAGAATAGTACTATATTAATTATTTAAAAAAATTAAATAATCTTCAATCCAAACACCTAATTTATAGTAATCCATTTTAAATTTGACAACTTGAGTTGACCGTTAACTACTAACATATTATTATATCATACATTATTAATATAGAAATAGTTAATGATGCAATAAATTGAGGTGTTTAAAAACGAGTGGCAACCTAATACATTATGAAAGTCAAAATCTTTAATCAATACAAGAGTTAAAAGGGTAATTTTGTCATTTCACTATACGTCCATACACAAAAAGGGCATCTTAGTCATCTTAAAGAATAGCGTGAAATATCAAATAAACACTAGACAGACTCCCGATACCAATGCCTTGGTTCATTCTGCTCCATCACAATGTAACCTTTCTCAAATCTGCTCCCCATTCTCTCTTCGCTCTCTCTCTCTCTCCTCTGTTGCATGCTATCTCATGATTATTTTTTTCCTCGAGAAACACCAAAACAATCAGGATTTTGTAAATCATAGCTAGCAAAATAATTGTTTTAAGAATTAGGACTAGATCAAACTCCCATTCTTTTATTTTGTAACTTGCAAGTCAATTCTTTTCAGTAAATACAGAAGAATTTCTTGAGGCCAAAAGCTGATGATCATTTTTTTTTTCCGTTTGAAGCAAAAACGATCCTTCAACGAACCAATCTCTGTTCCTTAATCCACACACCAAAACTGCACCAAAAACGAAAACCCCATCTCACCAAATACATCATCCAACCCAACCCCTTTCACAGGCCTCTCCTTTCTTCTCTGGAGTGGAGGGGTTTAAGATAGGAGAAGAAACAGGGGAAGATGGCAGATTCATCACTTCATAAAAAACCCACAAGAAACAGAGGTTTCTACGTGAGGATGAGGTTCTTAAACCATCACAACAACGTTAATTATTCCAAACATGGCGGAAGAGCTTCACAACAATCCATTGAAAAAAGCTTTTGTTACAGATATTACAAATGGCTTCTTTGGATTTCTCTTGCTCTTTACTTCCTCTCTTCTTTTCTCATCACTCACAAACCAACCCCTTCTGCTCTTTCCCTCTCCACAACCACCATTCTTCCTCGCTTAAAAGCCTCTCGTGCTCTATTCGAATCCACTAATTCCACCTCAATAGGTAATTTCCTGAACCCCCCCCCCCCCCCTTGAAAAAAAAAACCCAATGTTTGACAAAAATATTTTTCCTTGATTTAAAAATTCTAATCTTTCCTTAATTTTTTCAGGGAAATTTAGGGGGTTGAAGGTGTACATATATGAATTGCCCTCTAAATACAATACTGACTGGCTACAGGACGGAAGGTGTAGCAATCATTTGTTTGCCTCTGAGGTGGCTATCCACAGAGCTTTGTTAACTAGTGAAGTCCGTACGTTTGATCCTTGGGAGGCTGATTTTTTCTTCGTCCCTGTATATGTTTCCTGCAATTTCAGCACTGTTAATGGCTTCCCAGCCATCGGTCATGCACGAAGCCTCATCGCCTCGGCTATTGAGGTTATTTCCTCTGAGCTTCCGTTCTGGAATCGTAGCCTTGGCTCTGACCACATTTTTGTTGCATCCCATGATTATGGCGCTTGCTTTCACGCCATGGTAAGCCAAAGAAACAAGAATAAAAGAAAAGAGACCACCATTTTTTTTGAACGTATTTTTTGTTTTTATTTTTGAAGGAATGTTAACAAGTTCTGTTTTTTAATGTGAAAATAGGAGGATAGAGCTAAGGCGGACGGGATACCTGAGTTTTTGAAAAAGTCGATAATATTACAAACTTTCGGAGTCAACTATGATCACCCATGTCAAGACGTGGAACGTATCGTTATACCTCCCTATATCTCGCCGAAAAGTGTACGGAAGACGCTGGACAAGTCTCCGATCAATGGCCGGCGGGACATTTTTGCGTTTTTCCGGGGTAAGATGGAGGTCCATCCTAAGAATGTCAGCGGCCGGTTTTACGGCAAGTAAGAAAAAATTTGAACCCAACAAACGCTATCTCTCTATCTTTTTTTTTTTTCGTTCGCTGAAATTTTGAAAATTCCCCTGACTTTTGGTCACTTTCGGTTCAGGCGCGTGAGAACGGTGATGTGGCGGAAATACGGGAACGATCGGAAGTTTTACTTAAAGAGGCATAGGTTTGCCGGTTACCAGTCAGAGATCGTACGGTCAACGTTCTGTTTGTGTCCGCTAGGGTGGGCCCCATGGAGTCCGAGGCTTGTTGAATCCGTGGCACTCGGTTGCGTGCCGGTCATAATAGCCGATGGTATCCGGTTGCCTTTCCCAGGCGCCGTGCCGTGGGCGGATATATCCCTCACGGTGGCGGAGAATGACGTGGCAGAGCTAGGACCGATTCTGGAACACGTAGCGTCTACTAACCTAACCGCCATACAGAGGAAACTATGGGACCCGAGTGTTAGGAGGGCCCTGCTTTTCAACGATCCGGTGGTGGATGGGGATGCCACGTGGCAGGTGCTGGAAGCCCTATCAAGGAAGCTCGACAGGTCCCAGAAGAAGTGGAGGGTTTCGAGCGAATGAGAGCGTAACACGTGGCGGAATGGGTTTGGGGGCGGGGTACATGGACCACGGAGCCCCATAGATGCCAGCTAAGAGGGGCTGTGTACTCGACGTGGATGGAAGTGATTGTATGAATTGGAGACAGCTAAGGGTTTCTTGGATTTGCCAGCTGACTCAGGGGAACATGTGTAGATACAGGTCGATTATATCTAATGAATATTTGTAGGTGTGGGTCCCTATTCCCTATGAAGCTGATATGCTCTATAAAGAATAACCAGATGTTGGCAATT
Source organism: Coffea arabica (assembly GCF_036785885.1). Classification (NCBI taxonomy): domain Eukaryota; kingdom Viridiplantae; phylum Streptophyta; class Magnoliopsida; order Gentianales; family Rubiaceae; genus Coffea; species Coffea arabica. The sequence goes on from NC_092311.1 coordinate 46,120,187, forward strand.
GTGGGGCTGTTTCTGGAGGTGGCATTGGGCATTGGTGGTACTATAATTTTTGAGGTTTGGCGCTATTGTACATGTGAGAAGAGGAATGGTAGTATTAATCTTTTATGTTTTTGTTTGGTGGAGGATAAGGTAATTTGGGGAGGGGGGGGGGGTAAAAGAATCAGGAAAGAATAATAATATGTTGTTAAATGTATAGGTGCGTATGCTTTTGCCATGTGAACACTGAAAAGTTGTAGTACAAAATAATAAATGTATAGCATTTCTTATTGATTCAAGATTTGATGCAGAAACGCAGTTTACAAAAGCTGAAAAGTCAAAATAGAAATGCAATAAATGCATAATTTCTTTCAAGAGAACTTTTTTTGATTGTTGGGTATTAAAGCGTCAGGACATCATCTTTTGTGGTTCATTGGAATATGTGGTTAGAGTTGGTGTTTGAGGCAGATGAGAGTTCAATTTTAGCCATCAATTGTGTTGAAAGAAATTTGCCAACAGGGACCTAATTCGGTCATATACAATTTGTACGGTTTTCCTCTAGTATATTTATAATAGTACAATGCCAAACTTTCGTAAAAAAGACAGGTTCCATACAATTACACGGGATCTTTAGTGTAATTTTTTTTTGTGGTAATTCAGTGTCATTTTTATATTTATGTCAAGTGTCTTATTTATTTAAGTTATCAAGTGTCTTCGATCGAAGGGTTCAGTCCTGTTTATATTGCTATTTTTTAAAACTTTTGTACAACAAAAAAAAAAGATAATTTTGATGTATTTGAGGTAAAAAAATATATATTCAGCAAAGAACGTAAAGGTGGTTTATGAGGAATTGATATATGTTGTTTCAAGTAATGCAATGCATCAAGGAATCGAATGGGAGTTTGTGAGCCGTGTGAAATACTAGTCCTCAGTACCAGTAGTGTATTTAAGGGTATTCATACTGCTGTAAATTCATGAATGGCTGTTTTGGGGATTTGGAATCTGCTCTGCAGTCTGCACTCGCGCTGTGCCTGCCTGCATCTGCTTGTTACTACTATTATCAATATTTATTTAGTGAGGAAAGAAAGAGCAGAAATTTTGTCAGACAAAGGGGTTTAAAAGGTCCAACAAAGTGACAGCTGAGACGTGTCAGAGTGCCTTTATGGTGAAAATTTGTGACGGAGCGGTGGGGTATGGCGGTGGTGGTGGCCACTGGAATTGCCCACCGATTTTTCAACCCCAGGGGTCAGCGGGTCAGTAGTGGTCACGGACATAGGAATCAAACAAGCACAACTTTGCCAATTTGGCCCTATCCAGGCACCCTTTTCAAGAAGCTTTGGGTTCCCTTCTTTTTTCTTTTTTTTTTTCTTTTCTTTTCAAGAATATTTTCCAGCAAAAGTTCCGTGAAAGCGTCTTTGGATTGCTATTTTTCACTATTTTTGAAAGAAAAATTGCTTCATTTTCGATTGCTATATTTTTTAATTATTTTTTATTTTACATATATTAAATTACTACAATAGTTTTTCTTAGAGGTGGTAATTTGTTCCAAGTCTCAATGGGTTATCCATGCCCATGGGGACTTTGGACGGGATGGGTACTGGAATTTGATATTGGGTTTAAAATGGGACAAATCCCAATTGTACCCATTAATTGATGGGAAATTTTGGGAAATACTTGGGTACCCATTGGGTTCAAATAGCAAGGGTTCCGTTTGGATTAATTATTTTTTGGAGTGTTTTTGAAATATTGTATTGTAGCAGTGTATATGAAAAATTTTTACTATAAATTTTTTTGAAATATTTGATATACTAATATAGATGAGATGTTTTCTGCGTTATTGTATATTACTATAACATTGTACTTGAAAAAATTATTTTTTGAAAAAATAGCCAATCCAAACGGAGTCTTGATTCAAAAAGTATCTTTAACAATTTTTATAATCATACCAGCAAATATAATCTAGCAATCTTCCTAGTCATTATCCACAAGAATTTCTAGCATTTTAGTCAGTTTAGACCTGTCATCCTCGGACAATGATGAGCATAAATATTCAACACCCTAAGTGCCTTGGCCATCTTGATATATGTTGGAATATGGCTGTATATCTATCTTTTCCTTTATTTGTTAACCCAATTTTTGGTGAGAATCCTGAGTATAAAGCACTTGCATGTTTATTTAATAAAACTAAAAGAAATTTAATAAATAAAAAATATTAAAGTTATATAAAAAATTAAAAATGAATTAAAGAAAAAAAAATATGTAGAAAATAGATTTGGGTATTGGGCGGGATCAATCTAAACCCATCCCAAAGTGATCCCGCCCAAGTTAGTCCCAAAACACATGTGGGTAAGGTTGGACCCAAACCCATATGACTCGGTTCCATCTCAAACCCAAGCAAATCCCGCCCATTTTGCCACCTCTAGTTTTTCTACAACGAGTGCTTATACAAAAGTTTCTGCTTATACATACTAGTGTTATTGGCCTGGCTGGAATCTTTTGCAGTTCTGTTTTGGGTTCGTTTGGATATACATATTATTCTAAATAATATTTCGCTTGCATTATAAACACATTTCTCAACCCACCTTTTTATATTTCACCTTTTTATATTTCCAATCAACTTTTTACCTCACATACATCACATCACAAAAAGTGTTACAGTAATTATTCCAAATAATATTTCAAATAATACTCTATCCAAACAAAAATATGTTGAGGCACTAGAAATTATTTCCTTTCCTTTGAATAAAATATGAAGTGCCACAGGATAAAATCATCCACTGCAAGGATGACAAAGACAAAGAGGTTAGGTCAACTAAAAGCCATAACATAAAGGTGGTTTATAGACATGGGAGCAAAAAAAAAAAGTTTTTTTTTCGAAAAAAAAGAAAAACATTATAGAAGCAAAAACTCCGACCTGCCGGATTCGAACCAGCGACCTAAGGATTAACTGTTCGGTTTCACAACTACAGTCCTCCGCTCTGCCAACTGAGCTAAGGTCGGAGACGCAATACCTGCGCTGAAAAATTACATCCTATGGATGACTTTTAAATTCGGCCAGCCTGTTGGGCTCTATATGATTTGGTCCATGAACGAATACGATTGATTGGACGTAGAATCCGCGTGATTATAGAAGGAAGAAGTCCAGAGAACACACGAAAATTACCAAACTTTTGACTAATAGTAGACAATTGCTTTGAAGCTTAAATGTGGGGGTTGTTCCGTGAAGCTTCCATAGGTGACAAAATGAGCAGCTAAATGACGCAAAATGTAAAGATAAAGAAGCAAAGTAACTACCTGAACGAAGCAAATTTGTGTCTCTAGCCTGCTTTCTAGCTCTGGTCCGTTAACAAAAAACCATTGGACTATTTCTTCTTACCAATTTTTTCGGCGTATAGGTGGGCCGTTTTCAGTTTGAACCAAATCCGCCTTTTTTTTAATGGCAATCCACTTAAGGTACAGGTCCAGAAACTGCACAGAAGAAAAATAGGAAATTACCGCTCTTAACCAATAATTCTTCCAAATCTATTTTTTTTAACATCTCAAACATAAAAAAGTATGATACTATTATACAACTGCTCGTAAGTTCAAAATTCGACACTTACACATAATGCTGCAAGCCTGCATCTAGATTTAATATATATATAAGCATGTTGAATTAAGCATCAGCATGTTCAATAAAGCACCTTGACAATTTCTGAACATCCTCCAACTGGAGGGGAAAAGAAAGAGAGAGAGAGAGGTAAAAATCACAGTCGTCCAAAGGAAGATGGATTAAGGGATTTTCTGATATTGTTAACTATCAATATTTGCCCCCACGGGTAGTTCGGCCTGGACTAGTCGTCAGTCTTTACTGCAAGGTTTTGGATTCGACTCCCGTGAGGTAACTCGCTAGCATCATTGGATGAGGCTTTGCTAGCTTTAGGGATTAGTCTGGCCAAATAAAGGATGAGACACCCTAAGTGGAAAAAAAAAAAAACCATCAATATCTAATATTTTAAAACCATCTTCAATTAAAGGCAATTGATGAATTTTTTCTAAATCTTGGTGACACCTACCAACTTGTGGCTTTTACGTGTGAATAGCCCAATAAGTTCGTGGTTACTTCCGACCCACATCTCCTCTCGTCAGTATAGTCACCAGGAAGCGGTGTGGCTACTTCGGGCCCAAAGCTCCGGCTATCTTTAGTAGGAATTTTCCTGTGTCCAGCATTGTCACCAAGAAGCCAAGCCCAAAAATTTTTTTCCCATGAAATATGTTGGAAGGATTGCAAATGAAAGTTTTTTGTTCCTTTTTTTTTTCCAAAGGTTTTTACCTTTTTCCTAGTTAATTACTCTAAGGCGTCTTGTATGGAATTGGTCTGAAGGAACCAGCAACGGAAAAAAAAAAACACATGGATGCTACAATTATTCGTGTTAAGGGAAGAAGTAGGGATCATAATGAATAATCGCAAAGATATGATGAACATTATACTTGGATGATAAAATTTCGAGAACCGATGGATCCATTGAGATTTAACTTGCAAATCATCAGAAATCTTGAAAGCCTTTGGCTTTATTTTTGTCTCTGAATCCCACATGAACAACGCACACGAGAAGAAAGAAAATATGATCCAGGTTCTAGTTTTCTACTGAACAAGTCGTATCAAATTGTACCGACACTCCCATTATTCCAATAGGAGCCAAGAAGCATAAAATATTTAGCAGATACAAAATTTCTGCTCATTGAAAACGCCACAAAAGAGAAAAAAAATTACAAACCGTGGTCCATAATTCTGTTCCTGCTGCTTGTGCATGTAATTTCCTTCTACATTGCATCATAACCATGGTCCATAATTCTGATAGATACCAACCTTAGAAAATAAAAACATGCTTGTACGATACAACTAGGATGAAAAAGTCGTATGGCATTAAATACTAGTCAGACATCAAACGTAGGGATGAGGAAAAATCGAACTACTGTTTAGCGTATTTCTTAGAATTGTGGTCGTATTCTTGATTGAATTATCTTTGTTGTCGTCTCAATAATTCAACCAAGAATACTAACTGTATTACTGGTTCTCAGTAATGGAATTTAGCAGTGATGTACTAATTGGTAATATTAGGAAAGCAACATTGCTGACATTTATTTTCATGGGAATGCCTGAGATTATGAAACATCTTTTACTCGAAAAATGGTATAAATCCAACTTAACACTCTCCAAGATGTTCTGATCTTCCGACCGTGTAAATGTCTTTGTTCTTTGAATATTCGTTATTCATTAATCGTATGCCCCACCGTATATTTTGATTACCAAGTTTCAGTTTAAAAGTCAAGGGGACACAAACCTACTATGCTATCTCGTATCCAATTGTATAGATTTGGAATAAAGCAATTTGAAGACATTGAAAATTCTGACTTCTGAGAGACGATTTTCTACACTCTTTGTTTCCAAGATGCCGCCTACAAAATAAACAAGAGTTCTGTTAGGCAGACATGATAGAAGTTGAGTATTTTGCCCCCAGTCCTGGTGATAGGGATGAAGTGTATTGGACTGCCCCTGCTTCTGGAAAATTCACTTTTATGTTAAGTCTGCTATGACTCTATTCAGGCAGCCTGGTAATTGAGTTAACCTGCATCACCTAATTTGGGGTCAAAAATCTGTGCCATGCTACCCTTTATCGTTTTGGCTATTATGCAAGGTTTTTAAATTTTTTTTTTGGGTAAATTAAAAGTTTGAATGGGTTCAACTCCGGTCATGATCAAGAGTCAGAGTATGCTTTTGGAATCATAAGTTGCTTATAAGGGTTCTTACAGTAGCCCAACAACATAGTCACGGGATTCGAACATCCGACATTTTGTAATAAAGTGATCCGTCATTACCAATTAAACCAATTTGTGTTGTCTTTTAATTTTTTTTTTTAATGCAAGGGAAGGTTGACAACTAAAGATAGATTAAAGGCTTGGGGCCTGGGGGATGAAGATAGATTCTGAGCTTTGTGAACCCTGTCAAAACACTGCTGGAACTATGAAGCATTCTTTTTCTTTTTTTTTTAAACTGTTCCGCTTCTAGCAAGGTGTGGCAAAAACTTCTACTAACTCTGCGTGATACCTATAGCTCCACTAACATGGCACAGTGAGCTGCAATGGATTTGTACTCACTGGAAGACAAACTCATTTCCAGATTCAATAGGTTAAAAGACTTGTCTTCTCTGCTGTAATTTATCAATATTTGGAGGAACCAAGAATCAGTCTATGTGTCATCATATCCCTGCGTCTGCAGTCAATATTGTAGCTGCTGTTCTTACCTCTGTTAAGGCTACTGTTGCTCGATGGTGCAAAGGAAAATTGGACTTTGGTCATGGAACTTGGCCTGTCAAGTGGCTGCTTCAGCTAATGACTTATACAGAGTATGGTAACATAATTGGAATCTTTGTACTTTTTCTTTTCTAAAGGATTTGGAAATTGGAGGAATGTGATTTCCACAAATGAATGCGCAAATTTTCTTTATTATAACCAAGAAAAGATAATCATACATTTGAGCTGATCTACAGTTAAACCTCATGAAGACGCTCCCAATTCACCACATACATCTTTGATCTTTTTTTTTTTTTTTTTTTGGTGTCATTACTTCTTACGTTCTCTATCAACTACTGCAGCTATATTACAAATACAATAACATGATCATTACATTAAATATTTATTGCCACAAACAAAACAAAATGGATTCCGCTTCCCAATCTTGGAGGCTTGGACGCTTCAACTACTCTTGCATCTATTCTTGGCAAGTGGACCCATCTCAAAACACTCCAGACAATTAAAACAACTTCATATTTTTTTTTTTGAAATTTTTAAATAAGGAAAGAGTGAAATTTAAGAAAACGGGGATTTGGACCTTCTAAATCCTGAGGCTCGACCTTGATATATTCTTTTATTAATTTAAAAATTTTCCCCCCAATAAGACCTAGCACTCAGGTGTATGGGTGTGGTCTCTACTAGGATCCGCGCAATAATCATAAACCTTGTAGTTCCTCTGGACCCATGCCATGGCTGCATATTGCTTGCTGCTCAGCCCACTAGGACCCGCCGGAGAAGCAGATATAGAGCGGCAAGTGGCAGCGCCATTGGTGGTGCAACCACCTAATTTGAAATTGTTGTACCTCCCAACAAAGGGCTGGTACTGATAATCAGCTTTGTATTTTCCTTCCTCGGTGGCCCATGATGATGCATCCCAAATCGAACCGTACACCCACATAGGTCTTAGAGGAAATGTGGCATCACTTTTTCTTGGGTATCTTCTAATTGGCACGTCGTCGACAAAAAATCTGAGAATCACATCATAAGAAAATTGTCACACACGTAAACAAGAAAAAAATTGTTTAAAAAAAATGAACATGAATGATTGCTATATATGATGGCGATGAAGCACATGAGGATTCAGAAAATGTAGCTGCGTGTAAATTGCTTGTGATTTTCACTGGTCATTTTCAATCCGTGTCAGGTCACAACTAAATGCCATTCTTTACTTGATGCATGAATCGACTAAAGAATTTTTTTTTCAAGATTAGTAAATACACAACTAACAAGAATTGTAGGTCACACTTACTACTGCCTTTTTCTTTCACCAAATTAGAGTAATATAAGCAACTTCTTTCTTTTGTTTTTCACCAAACCTGTCAATTCAAGTATATTTACTCTTGCTCAGCAGCATGAAGAAGTTTTGTGCTTTCTAGAGACGGACAAAACTGATTATAGGACATAAAAATATCGAAGTAGGACTGACCTGACGTTGGACTTGGAATATATATATATAAAAGTTACCCCTCCGAGACTTTTATTTCTAAGCTGAAGTAAATGTTCGATATGGACATATCTTGCCATGCTATTATTCCATCGAAAAATTAATTAGGTCCCTAGCCCTACATGCATGAGTGAACAGTGATATCAAGTACGTATAAAGTAATTTGACAAAGTAGGAAATAGAGGAAAAATAATTGGGAGTGTTATAATGATGAGAAACTCAATTGGTATTATGTATGTGTTATAAAGTATACTGCGGCTGACATGATTTCGTTAGGGCTCCAGAGTATAGCATAGTTGTGGAAATCTTTCGTGGGGTCGAACCAAAGGTGAAACTTCATCTCCCTGCCTACAATGTTTCCATCTCCACTTCCTCTCATGTAGACGTTTGTTTGCAATGTATATGGCTTATCAGTAGTTGTCCCGAGAAACTCGATGTCAATCTCATCATGGTACCCGGGATAGTCCTCGTTGTTTGAAAGCTGTCATTATGCACAATTTTTGCTTAATATACTAATTAGGTTAGTTAAGCACTTGGTACGTAGGAGTATAAATTTAGTTAAATTCTCACGTAGAAAGATGTAATGACTCCAGCTGTATAACCAGGTTGGAGCTTGACGGCAGCACCAAAATAACCAGATCGATATCGGTTGAGGGATTTGAATCCGCTGCCTGCATGCAATTTGTGAAAAAAGAAAATGCAATGATATTACCATTGTGAGAGAGGCCAAAAAAGGTGCAGCTAGCTAGGAAAGTGCAAGTGAGACATGATGATCTAAGTTGTGTAGGACCTAATTATCATACCTGAGCTTCTATCAAGCCAGACTGTTAAAGAGCCTTGCTCGATCCTTTGATTCTGAGGACCCCAAAGGGTCCTAAAGCCCTGGTTAAACCCTAGTGAAGCAACTCTTGAACTAGGGTAGTAGCCCGGGGAAGGTGGATCGCCCTGAGCGTTGGTTGGAGGGAGCAGGAAAACTATGAAAAACGAGAGAAGAATCAGGGCCATAACTCTTGAAAGAGCGCACAAAAATGCGTACGAAAAATTGGAGCTAATGTGCCCTGTTAATAATGCACCAGATGTATGAATAAAGTGTAGTGGAGAACTCATGTGCTTGTCCTCGAATGGAATGGAATTGCAAGGGATTGAAGGAGCTATAAATAAGGAGAAAGCATCGGGGTCCTACACTTCTGCCATAGAAATGAAGTAATAACTAAGGAGGTCGCACAAAGAGACAAAAGTCGCAAAATTTTCAATATTGTTAAATATCAAGCTGGAGAAGAAACTATCAAGCCGTATCTTATTCGTTTCCATTTTTCTTTCCTTTTGTTTACGAGAAAACTTGTGTGGATGGAAGTGGAACTTCAATTCGGTTTAGATGATCTCTTTTTAGTTGCCTAGTAGTAGTTTATTGCTCAACGCGTGCGTGGCTTCTAGTTGTGGAGCAGATCCATGATAAAAATCAGAAATTTTGTCATCTAACTAATTTTAACTTGGTTAGAATATTTAGAAGGACCTAATTAGAGGAACTGAGTAAGTTTATGCAACAAAAGTGCCTCTTAAGATACATTTTAATCAAGTCCATTAGTTTTGTTAATCCTGAGAACGTTATTCTGCAAGATGCTTCATGAGAAGTTAACTTGGTGTGAGCCACCAACTCTGTTATAGTTGTATGTATGGGTCATGCCAGTGGAATGGAAGCTCTTGCCTTTAACCAAAAAAAAAAAAAAAAATTCAGAAATCTTGATTTTATGCTTCTAGACTTAAAAATCTTGCTAGTTTGCTATATATTAATTTGCAAACTATAAGTCGATTCATAAACTCCTGAGCAAAGCCTAGCTACAATTCCACCACTCTGCTTTTCTTGATCATATTGGATGAGTAATTCATCATTCACACCTTTATTTTCTTCCCAAAAAAAAAAAAAAATCTTCAGAGCTAATTATTTTGGGTTGCAAATTATTCCATAATATAATAAAATTAGGTTGCAAATTGGCACCATCTTGAAAATTTGAAAGTTAGTATAACGTTACTATTGAACTTTTATTTTAAGAATTTCAGAAAGTGACCACTTGTCCTAATTTATTTGGAAGTTACTAAAATTAGAATCTTGAGGCAAATGGAACAAATTACACTCTTTAATTAACCTCTTTTATCTACTTGTGATGGGATTCCCTATAAAATCTAATTCGCCGGTCACAGTACTGTCTCTGGCTGGAGCATTATTGTATATCAACAAAACTCAAATTACCTCGGAGGATTATCTTCTGCTGTCTTATTGGTGTAAAGATATACACTACTTAAAAGAACCACTTTACAATAATATATCTGTTTTCCAGATTGATTAATTATTGCCCATCTCATGAAACAATAATAAAGAACAAACAGCAAGGCGTGGTCTGAACTTCCTTCTTCTGAAATATAAACACAAACTTACACGTTTCGATATAGCTGCCGTTTTTCTGCCCCCGTGACAAATAAAGGGCTCGCAGACATTTGAAACATGGGGTGTAGATTTTCTGCGTTCAAGATTTTTGTAATTCTTCACTTTTTCTTGATGACTACGGTACATACGAAGATTTCAAATCTATACGAAGATTTTGTCAATGGGGTATACATCAATTTAACGAAAGAATTCTGTCCCCACAAATTCGAAATTACAAGGAGTTGGCTTTCAGATTCTGCATTAAAGATGAAAGATCCAAGAAAGAAAGAAACCCTTAGATTTCTTCTTGTAAAGCGAGGATACAAACATAGAAAACTACCATCCAATCCAAGGATTAAATTGAATTTTGTTACCATTCAAAGTTCACGGGTTTTCATATTCTTTTGACATGAGCGAGGGAATACTACTCGAACTCTACAACTTTCATTCGAACCTATCCAAATGCAATAGTCTACACATTTTTTTTATCAAGCACATGAGAAGTGGACATGCTAATTCCTAAATTTCAATTGTTGACAAGATAGAACATTTTTTCTGATTCTTTTTCCTCTTTAGATGAAACACAATAATGTCCCAACACACCATCTAGCCTATCTCTTGTGTATGTCCCAACATAAAGGAGTCTGAAGTCTGAACTTCCTTATCACCACCTATCTAAAAACAAGGACATTAATTTCCATTCTTGATATTGAAGACTTGTAGACTAGAATGGATGAATGACTTCTGCCTATTCCTGAGACACCATCTGGAAGCCATGTTAGCTATGTAAGGTATTCAGCAATTTCGTTGGGTTTTTTGGAGTCAGAGATAGAATTTTGAGTGGGCAGAGCTGTTGTTTTCCTAGCATTGCCTTGCCATATACATTTAATATATGCATTTTCCCTACATTGCTTTTAATGCCACTGCTATTTTAATACACAAATAGGGACATATGAGAAGATATTTTTTTTTTTAACCTCAAATAAGGTCTTCCTGTAGTACTGATTCAGTAGAATTTGTGCAAAAACGGTCTACCATTTTATTGTTGTCCATTGGCAGCCCGTAAATTCTAATCTCACTGGGAATGAATTATGCACAAATTCACTTCCAAATGGTACATGAAATTATTTACGAAAAAAAGAGAAAAGAATGCGCTAAGATCGATTTGCAACTTCTAAGTGTGAAAGCATATCGTACTAGTCAAATAACCATCTTCATTATCCAGTCCCACAAGGAAAAATTTGCAGACATGGAAGCTGAAAATTTGGGTCATTATGGCCATTTTTGTTGAAGGGGTTTTTTAAGCTTAGAAGTTATGTAGAAGCAATAAATTGATCCAGCAGTTCACGGCACAAAAGCTACTTTCCTGGAAATCTCAATAACTCACGGGCAACGTTTGAGCAGATCGATTTTGTTTAGGTTTCTGTTCAAGATGTCCATCCTGTTTCCTAATTAGTTAGAACTAAGATTTTTTTGGGACCTTATCAAATGAAATGACACTTAACAGTAGCTTTTCTTCCATCAACTTTTGCATGATTTTAAGACATCTATAATTAAGCATGCAACGTCATCAAGCTTTTTGCTCTCAATTTTTTCTTTTCTCTTTTTTTTTTTTTGGGTGGGAAAGATGGAGGTAATATAATCACGAGTGGTATGATTGGTGATTGAACCCGCCACCTATAAAGTCTAAAAGACTTCGAAGCTACAACTTGAATGTATTTCCTGTACGGATTTTGCGTATATTTCACAGCAAAATACTTTAATGTAAATCATTGGACTAGATTGGGTGGGCTATAACTTTCATCAAAATCATATAATTAATTTGCTATCTTTTCTCAAGCGTATTTTATAGACTGCGACAGAATTTTGGAGTTTAGACAAAATGGTTTGTTCAACTGTTGGCCGGCCATGCCCTACTTGACTATGAGTGCATGGGTCCTTTCTGCCGACACTTTGAGAAGCCTTAAGATGCATTTTTCCTGTTAGTAATAGTGATCTTGATTTGCACTCAATATTAGGATGAATTAAGTTATCAGATGATTCGATAAGTTTTTCCATTTATTCTTCAAAAGAAATGGATCGAATTATTTAGAATTGAATGCTCAATTGTGGATAAAGTTTTGAGTAAATCTTATATACATTAACAGTGTATACACTGTCATGGTTGGATTTATGACATGTGTGCAAAAGTTGAGTTTCAAATTCAAATTTTGCATAGTTATCATTCATGCAATGCTAACAGTGTATACACTGTCAGTGTAGGAAAGATTAATTCTAAAGTTTTCCTCCTCAACTTTGTATGAGCAGAGCCGTTAATAAGAAAAGCTTTTCTAGCTTTATTTCTCTGTGTTTGTCCAATTTTGAAAGAATTTTTTTGACTGTTTACTCAATCTAAAATATTCCATATATTTTTTAAGTATTTTTTTATTCTTAATTTCTAGAGCGAAGCACAGATGATGGAGTAGCCTGTGGAAGCAATTGCAGTGTTTTGAAAGTAGTTAAATGCAGAAGAGAAAAAATGATTTTATAGGGTGGACATAGCATGCTTGCCGACTTTGCTAACACCGTTCTAAATGTTTTCTTCTTTGATGGATTTAACTTTTGGGTTTGGTTGTTTTTTTCTTTTTTAATTCTTTGGGTGATTAAAGTAGATGGTTTCAGGTAAACTATTTCTTTTTTTTTTTTTTTCCCCATTTCTCTGCTTGGAACTAGATTAGTTCTAAGATAAAGATATTGCTTTACTAGCGCCATCAAAGCTAACATCATCGAAGCAACATGTGAACCAATCTAATCTGGATTGGGCCAGAAGTGTTTTTTTTTTTTTTGGGTAGGATGCCAATCTGTTTTCCTAAAGTTTAGGGTTCAAAACTCATCATTTTCTTATCCTTGCAGCTGGTAAAGGCTCATGATCTCCTCTTAATTTGAAACTGCACACCAAAGAAGAGTTCCTAATGGTTTTGGAGTGATGACTTCAAGCTACTAAAGCACAAGTACGCGAGCATAATTAGTTTGAAAAACATAGCCGTTTGGATTGCTATTTTTAAAAGTTTTTATAAAAAAAATATACTATAACAATTTGATGTATGTCAAGTAAAAATGTGATTGAAAAAAATGTGTTCATTATAAACATAAAATTTTTTTTTTCAAAGAATCACAATCCAAACATGGGTAACTGTTATATTTAAAATGATTTATTAAAAAAACACACTTTCGGAAGTGGTAGTAAAATTTAACGTGTCGTACTTATTGCTAACATGAAAGAAAGGAGAAATAATAGTGGCAATTACAGCTTGGAATTGATTAATTAGTCCAAGGGATGAACATCGACTCCTCTTCAAATTTGATTAATCAGATCAAATCAAATGATGACAACCCAACCAGTACTTGCGCAAAATGCACAGTTAGAGCCCCGAAATGGGAAAACGACGATAGGGATTGTGAAGTTACAGTTATTTAGCATCCTAGGTTGATTGCTGGTACCAACGTTGGCTCAAATCTGAAGATATGAAAATCGTGAAATCATTTAAGGCTATCGCCCCCTTCCAAGTACCAACGTTGTAACCTATGCCTCCTCAGGGCTTGTTCTGCACATGATTGTTCTTTGTCACTTATTGCTCAATAATGAATGTAGATAATGGTCTACCCTAAACAAAAAAAAAACAAAAAAAAAAAAACTTTTAATCAAGGATGAAGACGTTTTGGAGGAAAAAAAAAATTGAAGTAAAGGCCTGGGGATAGAAATAATTATGAGTCAAACCACCCAATCTCAATAAAAGTTGGGGGAAACTATACATTGCCGACTCCATTTGCCTCAACATAAAAAAAAAATTGAAAAAAGAAGAACCAATTAAACTATGTAGTTTAGCCTAAACCACGTAATCCAAGGAGGTTCACAAATCAAATGGTTGAATAATTCTCTGTTATTTTGCCTGCAGTGACCAATCTAAATAATCGACAAGCTAGTAAAGGGATTGTAAACGTATAGGAATGTTACAAAAATTCATGTGTAAGTTAGTTATGTAGACGATATTAGTCTAAATGAATTAAGAAATTTTGTCATAATACGCGCAATTTTTATCATTCTTTTTTTTGTGGGGGGGGGGGGGGGGGGGGGGGGGTAAATGAGTTTTGTTCATTAATTTAGCAAAATAAGTAAAAGTAAATATTTTGTTCACGAATTTTGTGACAGTATGTTCAAACACTGAAGACCACATATATAAGTTGTCATCGATGATTGAATTTAGACATAAGAAATGAGAAAAAGGAGGTGAAATTTTAGTGTACATTAATATATAGTTTTAATATCAAAACTGATTGAATAAGTTGAAAGATAAAGAGTTTAAATGGATAGGATCGTGTATGCACGGATCACAGATGTCTATCTGATCACCTTCTAATATGCGTATGATCGAGTGGATCAGATATCTGCAAAACGCGAATCAAAGTAGATCAGATTATGCAAACTTTCGAATTTCTGAATCATTTTGAACACCTCTACAAGCTATAGATATATATATATATATATATATTCTGGTTGCAAATTGATTTGAATATGTGAAAATTAAATTCTGTAAATGATCCCAAGTTCACCATACACATCTTTCTTCATAATTTTCAATCTTCATCTGTGCGACGTGACATCCATCGCTGCATGACTGTACTGAATGTGAGCAATTTTGAGCTTATCACCCCTACCTTAATTTGTAGCTTCTACGAAAGAAATATGCAAGTTAATTGACTCTATGCGGTATACATATGAACGCACTTAGATGAACTGGTTCGGCAAGTTTAATAATTTGGTGTCAGCTTCTTCCTTTTTTTTTTTTTTTTTGTCAACACAGGGGTGTCAGCTTCTTCCATGGTTGCTATAAATATACTTTTTACGTCAAGAAAGATTTCAACAGACAAAAAAGATCCGGGGCCTAGATCAGCAACGATCAACTGATAAATTTGTCTCTTCGGAAATAGTTATGCTGATATCAGACGCAGGGTCGTACGAGACAAATGCCGAATTAGATTTTTGTTCATCATAATCTGGCCTTGGGCTCCATTAAGAAAACCAAAACAATCAGCAGTCCCGACAACAATAAAAGGAACACTCAAACACTTATCTCCGATGTGTGTTTTTGTGTTGACAGAGATCAGAAATGTGGGTTCAAACAAAATTTGCTGCGGCTTCAAGAAATGAAGGACAAAGCATGGGTTCGTTAGTGATTTTTTTTTTTTTCGTATATTAATCCAAACAGAGACATCCCATATTACGAGAAAACATGAATCTTAAGTTGTTGATTTCTGGTATTTGAATTCAATATTGATCCTCAAATCGTGGATTGTTAACCTGTCGTTTGGAAAATGAATTTCTTTTTTTTTTTTATCCTTTGGCCTGGTTCTTGGGATGCTTAAAGCAGAATTAGTGGCTTATATTTTGGAAATGTACGTCCGAAATAAACGATTGGCATCATTTTGGTAAGTTAATGATGCTACTAATGAAAATGAAGAATCTGATTATGTCAGCTTAAATGAGAATTTGAGGTACTGACTTGTACGATTAAGCCACCAATAAGATCTTGATTCATTCTTGTACGTTAATCAATTTAGGCTGCACAAGTCATTCACGTGTCAAAGCCACCAATTCTCTTCATTAATTAGCGGAATTTGCGAGACTAGTTTCAGCACCAGAAGCACTGTTTCACAGTAGCGATTGCTTCTTTTTTTAATTTACTCTTAATCTCTTATCAACATTTATTTCAAAAAGTCTTCTTATTAATTTTATTCTCCTGTGTGCCCATTATGTTGTTATTTGTCCCAATAGGACAAATTATACTTTACTTACGCACATAAACTGTGCCCCTTTTTTGGGCAATGTTGCACAATGTGATCTTGGAATTATGATAATTTGGCTCCCAATTTCTACAAACTTTCCTACTTCTAACTCTTATGATATAGCATAACCACAAAATTATAACTATTAATATATTAAAAATAGAATATAGTTAGAATTTGGGTAAATATACAATTGGAAAATTTGCCAAATTGGTCCCTCACATTTTCCAAAAAAAACTTTTTTAGTCCCCAACATTTAAAATCAGCTAAAATTGTCCGTTACATTTAAATTATAAACCATTTTTGTCATAATGCTCGTATTTGCTCATTTTTTCGAACGAAAATAGCACGTCTCTCTCACGTGAGTATATTTTCAAGGGCAAAATCGAAAAACATACTTCATTAACAATTTATTAACATATTAGATCCACCAACAACTATCTTCCAATTTTAGTTCAATTCCAGCTCATTAACAGTAGCAAAGTGCACATCCAAGAGGCAACCAAACCAGTCCAAAGCAATTTCTCTCTTCAGATTTTCTGTTCTTGATCAACTTCCAACCGGTTGATTGTTCTTAGTAGATCAGGTATTATTGACACAGATCTACTACACATTGGCTGGTCATACCACTTGAAGTAGCAACAAGCACGAGTTACCTAAAATGCACAAAGAACATCACATATCAAGACCAAAATTTAACCCCACACCCCAAACCCAAACTGACCTGAAATGTTTAGCAAGCTTACTCCATAATTTGGACAACCATAGAATCTTCTCCCTGGATTTGCAGGTTTCTAATAAGTCACAATGATGGGCTCCTTTCCATAAAGACATTGCTCGTTGTTCGGATCCATTTTACTCTTCAATATGTCAGCTTATTCTTTACATTTTCTTACTATTCTTCCTCCATTACACAGCCATCCAGTTGCAGCTATGTTTTTCTTCTTCAATTTCGTTCTTTCAGTGAGGCAATTAGAACACAAATGGAGAAATATGAAGGAAAGATGGCTTTATTTAACCGAAAATAAAGTGTGTTTTTCGATTTTGCCCTTGGAAATATACTCACGTGAGAGAGGCGTGCTATTTTCAGTTGAAAAAATGAGCAAATACGAGCATTAGGACCAAAATGGATCATAATTTAAATGTTAGGGACAATTCTGGCTGATTTTAAATGTTAAGGATTTAAAAAGTTTTTTTGACAAATGTTAGGGACCAATTTGGCAAATTTTCCTATACAATTTACATTGTCTTCAAAGATGAAATAATGTGGGAAACGTCTTACAATTAGGTCTGTCAATAGAATTGGATTGGCCAAGCTCTGCCCGCTCGGTGTTAAATTTATTGGATTGAATCTTGCACAAGTGAGTTGAGTTGAATTTGGATCAAAATATTTTACTCAATCTGAATGCGACTTGAGTTTGGGCTAAGCTCAACCCACTTAAAATTCAATTTGCATATACATATATACGCTCGCGCGCACGCATATAGACACAAACGTATGTACACTAGGGCTTATATATACATATGCGTGATATTGTGAAATGGATTATTTATATTTTAGTGTGTTGTACTAAAATACTAGAATTTTTAAAATATAGTTTGTTATCTCCCTTTTTCTCTGTTACACTTCTACTCAGTGTGGTAGCATCAAATATCCCTTGTTCTATCATTTCGTATGTTAATATTTTTATATGGAAATTAAGAAGATTTGTTGATCTAAATCCAATCAAATGATTGCATTTCATATAGCTAAATTCATGGTAATTGTTTCCTTTTTTATTTGTAGTTAAAGTTCAAAATTTTGTCGATGTTGCAACTTTATTTAGATGTAATAGAACATTTATCGGTTATTGGTTGCTTCATTCAACTATATTTGGTTAATACAAAAAATACATGACATGAGTTTGGATTCGTATCAAATAAATTCAAAACGTGATATTTTTTATGAGGCGAGTATAGGCTATGTACTAACATGCAAGCCTAGCTTATTTGAACTTTGGTTCAAAAGAGTGATATTTTATGCGAATTACATTTGAACATGCTAAAACTCAGGTCACATAGCCCAATTGACAAGCTACGTATGAGAATAAAAATCATCACGTATTTCACTGGGAAAATGGAAAGACATTACTCTTGGAATATGAAGGGATCTCTCTAATAAACAACTCATTTTGCTCCGTTGGTTCCCAGTTACTCAATGGGTCATTCGGATTGACAACGGCTTGTTGGCCCTTGGGCTTTTCATAGTATCTTAAAACCCTTCAGCACGTGGACTTTGATGACAGTTCGTATAAGTTCCTCCCCAACATCCCTGAGCTAAAAACATACTAATGGGTTAATGGCCATTGTGTACTGAAGGAAAAGACATACTGGGCCTCATCAAAGTCCATACTGTGGGCCACTAGACAGGCCAACCGGCGTCTTCTCTATTTAATGACTCTTTACATTAATGTGCAAACTATGGATTGTCTTTATTCCAAGCAAAATAGGTTCTCTCGACCTTTTTCATTTTTGAGTATTACAATTTTCTTTTTTTGGTAATTAGAAATTCTAGAAAAGGGAATTTTACCCCATTTCAAGGTTAGGGCAAATTCCTGCATATATTGCATGACTTAAATTTAACCAAATTCAGCATTTAAACTTAATGAATTTAGATTTTAACATATTTAGATGCGTTTGATAACAAAAAATATAACATTTGAATTAATTAAGTGACACTGAATTTTATAAACAAAATTTACTTCAAAAAAAAGTGGTAAATTATTTACTTATATGTATTCAAATATATTAGATTTAATACTTAACAACTTATATTTTTTAATGAATTCAAATTTCAGATTTCAAATATCAGTTTATCAGGCGCATCCTTAGAATATACGACTTATTAATAAGAGATTGATGGTATTAAATGTTGAATCCAAACTTCTCCTATACAAAATTGAATGAAGTTTTTTACCTACATTTCTACCCATCTCATGGATGATTTTACAATTTCTCAATTTATGATAACGAGTCTTATCCCCTTAATAAAATTAAATTTCTACTTTAATTGCCTCTAAATTGTGAAACAAAAACTTGACATCAATCTTGGACTTGTCCAGTTATTTTTAGGTAAATGTTTCCTCATCTTAACATATTATTTACATTTTATTTACACACATTGACTTGTTTACATTATCAATATATTTTTTATTTTACATACATCATTTAAAAAGAAAGTACTATAATATTTTTTCAAAAAAATTATTCCAAACAATCTCCTGTTCAAATGCACTCTATGACTGATAGTGTTCTAGAAATCGTCAAATACCAAAGCTCTTTTTTTTTTTTTTTTGGGTAAAAAACAAAAAAGCCCCCTGTGGTAAACCTAATACACAGAAAAGCTACCCATAGTTTCAAAATATACAACACGACCCCTCATGCTTTGAACTAAATTGTAAAGGTGACGAAATCCGTTAAAGTTAACGGAAATGGACAAAATGACCAAAATACCCTGATATAATTAAGCAAAAGACAGCTCAAAAAGATCATTTGTTTTATTCTCTAAATAGAGAGAATTGAGGGTTAAGGGGTAGAATAGGTATATTTGATAAAAATTAAGTATAAATTTTTTTTTTTAGGTTCCAATAAGTCATTTCCGTTAAATTTAACGGATTCCGTCACCTTTACAATTTAGTTCAAAGCATGAGGTATCGTGTTGTATATTTTGAAACCATAGGGGATTTTTCTGTATATTAAACTTACCGCAGGGGGTTTTTTTGTTTTTTACCCTTTTTTTTTTGGAAGCAATACTTAAGCTTTTACCTTGGTCAAACTCCAAAGAGACAGCGCGTGAAAGCGTCGAGGAACCAAATCAAAATTTTAAAGCGAAGTCACCCAACGAAACCACTCACGAACCCGCTGACCGTCACACTAGTTAGTCATAAATTCCTAATTGCTAATAAATTTTGAAGCTTGTACGGAAAAACAAAAAAAAGGGGAAAAAATTGATCAATTTTTTGGAGAAATAGATTAAAAAAATATTCGGAAAAAAAAGAAAAGCCAAAAGTTCAGAAATTCCACTACCACCATAATCATCAACATCGTCAACCCATCACCGAGTTAAAGAATCGGAATCCTCCTCTACTGGGGTAGAGAAAACACGCAATTATATAGCAACAAATCCCGTTCCGATCGTTTTGCAGGGGAATAGAGATAATCTGGTTTAAGGGTTTTACAGAAAAAAAAGAGGAAAAGGATGGAGAAAGTGATGAATATGATAAAGCCGAAGCCTAACCCGCAACAGTTATTGAGAGATTGGCAGCGTCGTCTCCGTCAAGAGTGTCGCAATATCGAGCGCCAAATCCGAGGTATATATGATGACTCTGATCATAAGATGTGATTACTGATCTGGGTTTTGCATTTCTTTTTTGGTGGGAAAAAAATTTGTTGGTTGATTGATTGGGGCGTTTTGTTTTGTGATTAGATATACAGAGAGAAGAGAAGAATGTGCAGAAAGCAATTAAAGAAGCAGCAAAGAGAAATGACATGGGTTCTGCCAAGGTATTGCTTTTTTCTTTTTCTTTTTTTGGTACACCAAGGTATTGCTTTTAGTAATTGTGCTTATTGTTTTATTTTTATCTATATTCTTACCATTTTGAATTTTAGTCGAGTATTCTGATAATTTACTGAATTTATGGGAACCATTGAATTTTACATGTGAAAGATCGATTTTTTTTTTTTTTTTTCTATTTTGCATGATCTAGTGAATTTTTTTTATTGCCGTTTGTTGATTGTGTTTACAAAGTGATCCTACAGGACTGGTTGACTCAAATTTGCAGCAGAGACTGAATTTTGAAATGGATTTTGTGCAATGGAGACTAGGTGTAAATACTCCAGTTTTTGTGTAGTTTAGCTTGTTAATTGATTGATTCCCTTTTGTTAGATGAAAGAAAATTTTTGCTTATGCAGAGGTAAATGCTATTTACTGCACTTCATACTCTTAGGACTTGTGCTGCTTTGTGTTAACCCCTGCTGAAGTGGTGGTGCAATTCTCATGCAGTGCATCTGCTCTCAGTGATTAATTCTTTATGTTTGGTAACGATGGATTGATGGCTTGGCCAAGTCGTGCCACACAACCAGGTGTTAAAAGAGAAATTTTAAGTGCAGATGTCATAGTTGATAAAAATTAGATTTTTGTTTGGATTTGAGGCGAAATAGTACAATTTGATGTTTACAGCTTGCAATGATACAAAAATTATGGCAAGATGATTTTCTATTACATGGTTTTAGGAGTCAAAGGATTTTGGTTCATTGTTATTACAATATCCCTAGTCATCTGACTGAAAACTGAGTAGTGATCTAAGGTGTCACCTGGTGAGAATTTGAGGTTTCTTGATTGGTGTGTAGGAGAGTAGAGAATGTTTTTCCCTTTCTTAGGACTTCTGAATTTTGAGCTGTTGGACATTTTTCTTCATCCTGGTTTGGATGTTCCAAGAAATGTTTTTCAAATGAAGGAGTGTCTAAATGAAGTTTCTTGTGGCAGCTATCAAATGTATTTCACTTGTAAGGCCCAAAAACCCATCATTCACAATGCTTAGCTACAATTCATTTACAATCTTTCACATCATGAAACTGAGATGACGTGAAATAATGTGTCAAAATGATTTTTGTATTGTTTGTCTGCAAAGTGTTCTTGTTGTGCACCAATTCTCTGGAACAGATTAGGAGCTGTATCAAGTGATTATGAGCAAAGTAAAAGGAGATGCTCTTTCAAGCTCTTTAGGAAGTTATTGAAGGGAAAAAAGACGTTTTTGGCTTGTTTTTCTACTAAACTGATATCCTTTCCCTCACCCAAAACCTTTAGTTTTGTACCTCATTGTCTGACATTTAAGTGGATGGATCAATGCTTGCCTTTGTAAGTCATTGATATGAATGCAGCTTCAATAGGATGCAATGCCCCATGAACTTAAACAGAAGAAGGTAGACTTTGAGATGTGGTGGAATTTTACACTTTTTTCTTTAGGTTGCTTGTAGCTGTATATTTCAGTTCATCTTCTGTATTCTCAATATCACATTGATTATGACATTTTGAGCTCTCTGTCATAGGTTATTACTGTTGTCATTGCGTGCTGTGTACTGTAGTAAATGAACAATTCGCAGCCTTTATTGATACATTCTTTCTCTTTTTGTACTCATCTCAGTCCCTTGCTAAAGAACTTGTGAGATCTAGAAAGACAGTGAACCGTCTTTACGAGAATAAGGCACAGATGAATTCAATATCAATGCATCTTGGAGAAAGTGTTGGTATGATCCTGCTTCTATTTTATGACTGTTCTTTCCTCTTGTATGTTTAGGTTTTATTGTGAACCAATATTCGTCTGTGTGCATTGAGTTGGTTTTGCATTCTTCACCTGGGAACTGGGTCTCATGTTTACTTGACGAACAGCTGCAACCAATTGATATTGACTGATTATGTACTCCCGTCCCTCTTACCTTTTTTGGTGAGGAAAGAGGCCAGCTAAATTACAATATTGTTTGCAATAAGTTCACTAAATCATGATGGTATCATTAGAGTAAGAGATCCTGATGCTGGCTTAAACTGCATGAAGGAAAAGGACATTTGATTTAATAGCAGCTTATGGAGTTCACTTAAGTTCAAATGCTGTCAGCATTTAATAATCAATTACTCCGAAATTGGATCTTCGTTCTTTTCTGAATCTTGGGTCTGTTTGGATTGGTTTTCTTGAAAGAGTTTTATAAGATGGGTGAGAAGTGGGGATTGTTTGTAATTTTATTTGGAAATAAGTACACAGTTACTGGCCTGGCACGGTATGTAGACACAAAAACCTCTTTGAGTTAGCCACTGCATGAATGGTGCAAAATCTTAGAAACTTCACAGAGATTTTTGTAGTTTCCCAAATTCAGTTTCAAAATATGAATTTTTATACTTATCCAAGCATGTTCATTTGACTATAACATCCTACAAATTAGAAATCTTTCCCCTAAAAGATATTTTAAAGCACCCATATATAGTTGCTTGTTATGCTCTCTCTCTCTCTCTCTCTCCTCCCCCCCCCCCTCTCTTTTCTCCCCTTGATTCCACAAGCCTACTTCATGATCAATTGTTATCTGACGATCTAAATGTATTTGAACTCCTTTCTACTTGTGGATCTTTGCATTAGCAGAAGTCATTTTTTGTTTAGTCTGCTTTGACTTTTCTAAATGTGTGTCTGTGTGACCGCTTCCTTTTCTTTTAACTTTGGATTCTGTTTTGCACCTATAAACCTCAAGTTTGAGCTTTCATTCACAATGGATTTTGCAGCCATTGCTCGCACTGTGGGACATTTATCAAAGAGTGCTGAGGTCATGAAGCTTGTCAATAATCTGATGAAGGCTCCTGAGGTGGCTATAACAATGCAAGAATTTAGTAAAGAAATGACCAAGGTAACGCATTGATTTGTGTCCTTGAAGCTGGTTGATCATTTTATTTTTTGTCCACCGACTGTTGACATGTGGATGGTTTGATATGCTAGACGTAACTTGCTTGTCGTGTTCATTTTTCTTATTGAACCATCAGTCATCTTTTACGCTTGGTGATCTTTTCAGATATATGGTGCTAGGCTTATCTATCCTTAGTATAGGAGTGCGCTTATAAATATCTTCAAAGACTCCAAATTTCTTGTGTTAAAGTGATAAAATTTAGTAGATTGTAATGCAAAACGTCGTAGTAGCAGCTGAAAGTTGAATTTGCTTGTCAACGCTTTGCAGTTGAGTCTATTGCATTGGTAAAAAGCAATTGTAGGCTAAAATCATGTCTAGGCTTTGTAATCTATTCCTACAATAAAAAGAAATTTTTTTTTAATTTCATCATACTTATTCCGAGATATGTTACTGCAGGCTGGTGTCATAGAAGAGCTTGTGAATGATGCCGTGGACAATGCCCTGGATTCAGAAGACATTGAAGAGGAGACTGAAGAAGAAGTTGATAAGGTCTTAACTGCTATTGCTGGTGAGACTGCTGCACAGCTTCCCGAAGCAGTCAGGAAGGAGAGGTTGAAGCAGCCTGCCCAGGAAGATGTAGAGGTACGAAACGACCCATACTTGATCTAATTCTTTGCCATGCTTGTTCCTTTCTCTTCTGAAATAAGTTAAAAGGAGAATTTCTTCTGGTGACATGCTGCAGGAGGATGATGAGGAAGAGCTTGAAGAAATTAGGGCGCGTCTCGCCAAAGTTAGATCATAACTTGAACCTCACATTGTCTGCCCACATCCCAGTGTCCCTGAGAATGTAGAAGTATTGTATTGATTAATGCATGCCAACGTTTGAGATGCTGCAGCCATATTCCTATTGCAGATCGGAAGACAGAAGTTGTGAAAAACATTACGTGTTGTACAAGAATGGGCTCTTGTTAGAAGGATAACCCTAGCTGTTGTGTATATATGATAATGCACGTTGCAAGTTTTTACCGAGAGTTCTCACCGTGCCCTTTGACCTTACGGGAGAATAACGATCTAAAATCTGGCATCACTTCCTAATGGCAAAAGCCTTAAATTCTGTAAAATTGGATTGTCGTACTCCAATGTCTTGTTAGTTTGTTGGCTTACCCCTCAATTCTGTAATACGCACCAGAATAAGTCTTGTCCTTCTGCCAAATGAAGGCGCAGTATACACGACATGTTTGGAATAACAAAATGTACCGAGGAATTGGAATGCTTGAACCGACAAATCTTAGATTAAAAGAGACGCTTAATTTTGTCATTTACCAGAGACTTTAAGTTATTCCTATTATTATAACATTGATAGGGAAATCAAGAGGAGGGATTGGCAGTTTTCCTTTTCAGTGAAGTGGCAACATTGCAGATGGGGAGTACCAATTAACAACAACTTATTCTTGATTGAGCACTTTTGAAGCTAAAAAGGGTAGCCAGGCCAATGCAGATGCTTCACTCTTTCGCTATGCATTCTTGCTTTCAGCTTAATTTGTCACCTACAAAATTCAGTCCTGTACCAATACTGGATAGCCTCAACCATTCTATTTTTGATGACAAGTGCACATAATGCTTGTAATTGATACTTTCAAAGCAATTTTTCGCAAGTAAATAAACGGTGACGCAAGAAGAGCTTTGCCCTCTTTGATGTCCACTAACTAAAAGGGCAGTTTATATTGCTTTTCTGCTTCTACTTTCAACAGGCAACTGGACAGGATTACATGGTAGTTAAAGACCTTTCTGAATTTTGGTCCTAAAGGTTACAAGATTTGTTCTGTTGACTTCTGTTTCCAAGTTCTAACTGCCTTTTAAGAATTTTTAGCCACAGTAGCTGTTTGGAAGACACCAATCTAATCAAGTTAGGTAAACGCAAAAAGTTTTTAGCTCGGTAGCAGTTTAAAAGAGACCAATGCAATCAAGTAGGTAAAGGTGGGCTAGTCCGTTTATGTATCGGGTTTGTGAGTTCACGCTGACACAAAAGTGTAGTCTTGAAAGCCACTACAAGGGTCAAGCTTCAAAAATACCTTTGCTTAAACTAGCAATTTATAGACCATTATATCATGTCTTCAATTAGATTGCATTGCCTATAACAATAATTTCTGAGTGAGCATAAATTACTCTTTTTAAGGAGTCCACCTACACATAGGGGTGGCAATTCGGGTCCAAATCAGGTTGGCGGGTCGGGTTCGGGTCAACCCGCCAGAAAATTGGTTGACCCGAACCCGACCCGCCAACCCGTGACGGGTCAGGTGTGCTGACCCGAACCCGAAAATTTCAGGTTGACGGGTTGGCGGGTCGACCCGAAATTTAATTTTAATTTATTAATTTATCACTGTAATTTCTAATAAAATCAATTTCTCACAAAACTAATTACATAATCAAGTAATAAAAATTTAAATAAATAATTCCAAACCAAATCTAAAATAAATTAAACACCGTAAAAGTGTTTTATCCCAAACAAAATATAAAATAAATTAAAACAATATAAAAGTAAAAAATAATATAATATATTATTTGTCCAAATATAATAATTTCAACTTCACACAAATTAAATAAATTCATTTAGGATTAAGTAATTTGAAAAAAAGAATAACTTAGTTTAGTTAGATAAAATTATTTTTATGTTTATTAAATTATTTTTAATTCGTAAACGGGTCATATCAGGTCACCACGGGTTGACCCGAAATCGACCTGTTTTCTTTTCGGGTTCATCGGGTTCAACCCGATTCTGACCCGAATTCCCGAAACCTCAACCCAAACCCATTAATTTCGTGTTAGGTTCGTGTCGTGTTTTCAGGTCGTGTCGAAAATTGCCACCCCTACCTACACAGAGTGACTGAAAAACACGATATTTCTAAATGATAGACATAAATAAAGTAATTTTTAAAATCATCTTTTAGTTTGTGTTTGTTTTTTAAGTGTAGAATTATTCTTTTTCTTGGTATGACACTTGAAGCCAATCTAATTTAAGCCAATCTTTAGCCTTTTTATGTGCGTGTTTTGTTACATGTACGACACTTTTCCTAATAAACATAAAACCTTCTACTTTTGGTAGTTATCTAGATCAATTTGATAGAACATGACAACCACTCATTAGGATTGCATGAGTAATGTGATATTTATCTAAGAGGAGTAAGCCAAAAGAATAATCAGAGTAACATGATAACTGGAGATTCATTCATTGGGATTTCGTGAAGGCTTAAAAAAAAAGCAAGCACGCAAGAAATATCATAAGAGCACCTTAACGTTGAATAAAGCAATTGGAGAAAACGATAAAGGACAACATGAGAAAGTTGAGGGGAGCTCAAACTGAAAGATGGCCTCATGTCAAATTATTGCCAATACACCATGTTCCAGTTGAAAACTTTCAGGAACTACATATAGCATAGATATAAGAGTTCGCTAACACAAGTTAGCTCAACTGGTAAGAACTTCTATAAGTCACTTATGGTTCTGGGGACATGCTAGGTGATGGCCGAACTCACTCAAATTTTTTCTAAAAAGAACAGCTCGAAATAGAAAGTTGCCAAACGAACTAATTGAATACGGGCAGTTCTTGGTCATTGTGATCAAGATTGAAATATGATCACTGGAATTCATAACATCATTGATTTCTTGTTCATATGGTGGATGCATTTAATAAAGATTTACAAGCCCTTTTAATTCTGAAAGTCGCCGGTGCAATGGATACAATTTTTTTAAGTCATCTTGGACATTTGTTGGTTAGAATCTCAACTAATTTGTTCATAGATGTTCTAGTAGTCTGATTATATTCTAGTTACGGTTTGAGTTTAGAATGATAAGGGTTTGATTTTTTACTTATCAAAATTCTTTGACAGAATGCAATTAATATTCTTCCTCACATTTTGTTGCGCTTGATTAACCAATATCTCGGACCCATTATTTCTTTTCTCCCCATTTTTTAAAAATCTTTTTATTATATATGTAGTGTCATCTTTCTATGTCATTATGCCTCCACCTGTTATCAGATAGTACATCATTATGAGCAAAAGCTCTTTGAACGAACCTATTAATTTTGATCATGACCACTAATCATGTTATATTTTCATTGAGAATTCATTAGTGGTTACTAAAATGGCTTTTTCATTTTTCCGTTTCCTATATGAGCTAATGCAGATTAACGTAACCCACACCTTCTCCCAAATAAAAGCCATTATTAATATATTAATTACAACTCCTTTTTTTTTTTTTTCTGCATATGAAAGAACTAAGCTTTTGTTCATCTTTTTCAAGTTTTCATGAAAATGGGATGGCTGGCGTTGAAAATGGCTCTCCATCGCTTTGCCAGCTGAGACATTACCACTTGATATGGGTGGTGTAGCATCAAATAGAAATGAACATATGAAAGAACATCATTTAAGATAGTTCAAGGAGACATTTACTTGGACCTTTAAAGACCAAGAATGTAGTTCTTGAATATGTGAACCAATTTATTCATGCATGGATCAGTAGATGCATTGTTTGGATTCAATGAAGCATCTCAGGTTCAGACTACAAGATCCAGTAATCAACAGTTCCTATGCATCTAATTCATAAAGTGCATTGATGATTATGTACTCCATAGAGTAAACTGCTTAACAACTCTTGGAATGTAGTGTAGATTTAGAAGAATTTGGTTGTGGGGCGTAAGGTGGGATGCACATTCTCTGTTGCTTTTCTTAGAGGGCAACCATAACAATCCTCATTTCACTCGAATGAACTTTTCACCATAGAAAATTGAAACTAGACAATGCATGAGCCATGAGCTACTGGCCTTCATAAGTTTTTTCCTATATTAATATCTGTTTTCAAGTTTATAATTTACAGCGACCACCCAATAAAATTTTAATGTACACAAAAATTATTATTTTTTTCCACCAATGACTCAAATTGAACTGGTGAATGTATATTTCACCTATGGGGGGTTATAGAAATTAAAAACATAGAGCATAATAGCTAAAAATAACTTGAAAAATCTGAAAAGAGAGCGTAAGATAAAAAAAACAAGGCAAAATCATTCAAAACATCTCTCACATTTTGCTAAATGAATTCTTACGTCCTTCACTTTTAAATGGGTAGCTTTATATCCCTTACAAAATCAAGTCGGTAAACATTGTTCTTAACTTAGGTTTTCAACTACTTTTTACCTTGATTTCATCGCACAACCTACATATGATCATTGTTAAGGGACAAAAAAGTTATATCCCATTTGTAATTAAATAAATGACCTGATCCATATTTATTTCTATCCCTAAAAAAAATAGAATCTGACCCAAATTATGTTCATTTTTCTCCTAAAAAAGTGGAGTTGGATCCAACTTATATTCATTTTTTGCCACTAAAAAAAAATCACTGTATATGCATCACATGGTGATTTCAGGTCTAAAAAGTCATCGAAAACTTAAGTTAGGACTAAATTTTTTAAATTTAAATTTATAGGGGACGTAAAGTTAATATTTTAAAAGTAAAGAATGAAAAAATCCATTTAAAAAAAAATACAAGGGATGCTTTGAACAATTTTTTCAAAAAACAATAAAGTTAACTTTCATATTGGCCTTATAGTAGTTGAGGTAGTTTATCCATTCATCTCAAAACTAATGCTGCCATTGGCAAAAATGAAAGCCATTCTTCTGTCACCACATCCTATTTTAAATTATTTCTGTTTTGGCTTGATATGACCCCATACTTTTTTAAAAGTCTACAAGATCCCAAAAAGTTGTAAATCAATTCAAACAGCATCATAACTAACCGGCCGTTAGCATCCCCGCCAATTTCTTCCACTTTCTTCTCCCTCCTTTCCTTTCTTCTCATCTTTCTTTTTATCATCCCAACAGCCACGTACCAACTAATACAATGCACATTCCTTACTCAACTTTCTAACTTGTAAGCCTGAAAATCTATATAAATTCATCCCATCGATCGAAGCTCATAATTCAGTTTCCTCCCAAGAAAACCAACATTCCAAGACATTATGGCCTTTCCTCTTTTTCTTTCTCTTTTTCAGCTCCTTTTGATCACTTCTCCAACCTTAATTCCTTTTGCATATGCTAACGAAAGTCATCGGAAACTTTCCTTGTCCTCTTCAACCTTAAATTTCCCAAAAGCTCAGGCTGAAAGGCTCATTAGACAACTTAACTTGTTCCCTGAGCTTGAAATCAACATCTCCCCTGGTCATCCTGGTAACTTGTCTGGATCAAGAATTGTCGAAAAGCAATTTAGTTTATCTTGTCTTGGTGATTCTGGGGCCACAGTTGAAGACTTGGGCCATCATGCAGGGTATTATAAACTTCAACATTCCAAGGATGCAAGGTATAGTAGTAGTACTTTCTGATCCATGGCTCCATTGTCTACTTGTCTCTGTTCACAATCAAATTAAATATAGAGCTATTATATGAGGTTATACTAAATGGGGTCATTGGATTGAAAGAATTGGACAGCTTCATAGTTGTTTGTTATTACAGGGTACTAGTTCTTATCTTGTTAAGACAACGTGAAAATTGTTTATGATTGGTGGATTTCCTGACTTTCTGAGGTTGAATGGCGGTCTACGTGGCAGCTCTTATTTTCTCCTGCTATGTTCTTAGCTGTGATGGTTTAGACTTGAAAGTGTTAAGAAGCTTGCATGCGCATCTACTAGTTCAATTTCCTTTCAACGTGCCTTTACATCAGCAGAGTCGATTTTTTTTTTTGACTGGCATTTGAGATGATTCAAGAATCATTGTATTTTCCTTCAAAAAAAAAAAAAAGAATCATTGTATTTGGTGGTTATGTTCATTTATTACTGTTGGCAAGTTGGTAGAGTGCATAACTGCAACATGTACCAGTACATTCTTGGTTAGGACTTGCGAAGATAATTCTTCCACTTCATTCTTTAGACTGGTGCCAAAGAAATTTGATCTCTGGATTAAAAATGATATGCAGGATGTTCTACCTTTTCTTTGAATCCCGTAAAAGCAAGAGCGACCCTGTTGTTATTTGGTTGACTGGAGGACCAGGATGCAGTAGTGAACTAGCTTTGTTCTATGAAAATGGCCCTTTCAAGATTGCAAACAATCTGTCTCTGATATGGAATGATTATGGATGGGACAAGGTACTTTTACCCTTCCAATTAGCCTACGAATTCTATCAAAGGCTCAAAATGTTCGTATCTTTTCAAGTCTTAATTGGCTAGCAAATCAGTTCCCTTGCTTGATTTTCCCAATGCTGGCGTTGAAAATTTTTGTTATATTGCTAGTAATCCTTGCAGTGTTACATAAATTGTGATACTGATGTATGTTTTGGCTGACAGTTGTCAAAGGAAGGGTCTCTTTCACGACCATCTGAATTTTGTCCCATTGAAATCTATATTCAACCTTACACCATTTATGGTACTGGAAACACAATCTCTGGTAGTAAAGCAATGTCTGGCAATGGAATTTTTACGTACCAAACTCTGATGGTTGATCCGAGCCTGCAAATTGTGAACTACATGAAGCTGCAAAAATATCTTGCATGTTCCAGAAAAACATTTCGAATCTACTAGTTACTAGTCTATTTGACCTTTTTCTCTTCTTACTGTTGGAGCAGAAAACTGAGTACCTGCAATCGTAGTAGGTATTGTTATCTCCTATAGTAAATAGTAGAATTTACCGCAAGTGTCATTTTTGGCAGGTATCAAACATTATATTTGTCGACCAGCCAATTGGAACAGGATTCAGTTATAGTTCTGATAAAAGCGACATCCGCCACAATGAAGAGGAAGTCAGCAATGATTTGTACGACTTCCTTCAGGTTGGCTTTTCTCTCTTTTCATTTATTGCTTTTGGAAAATCTTAGAGTGTTCATCCGCCAAAATCAAGTGTTGACATTTTTTGCCACTAACTTTTCAACTCATCAAAAATTGCATAGTACTCTGGACGGCTCATTATGTGAATGTAGCGTATCTTTGTCTACCATCAAAATTGTTTCAACAAACTACAAAACCATCTCAATTTTACAGGAGCAATTTTACAGGGATGTAAAAGCCTTTTCTATCATTCATACAAAAATTTTTTCATTTTGATTCGGTTGGTCAGACTTGTTCACATAGAATAATAAAGTCAGTGATGCTATTATTCTACATCCTTAATGATAAATCTGAACTGCTTAGAAAGGTAAAGCCTGGCCTAAGTTGGGCTAATTGATCTTCTGCATCAGGCATTTTTTGAGGAGCACCCTCAATATGCAAAGAATGACTTCTATATAACTGGAGAATCATATGCTGGGCACTACATCCCTGCTTTTGCCTCTCGAATTCAAAGAGGAAACAAAGGCAAGGAAGGAACTGGTATTAACCTCAAGGTCTGTCTAAATCTCAGGTTTTTTTGGGTTCCTTCCATTCTTTCTGGTCTGAAGGCCATAGTTAATTAATGGTTGGGCTTGAACAGGGTATTGCAATTGGCAATGGACTCACTAATCCAGAAATCCAGTATCAAGCATACACCCAATATGCTTTGGACAATAAATTGATTACACAGGCAGATGCCAACACGTTAAGCCCCCTGGTGTCACAATGCCAACAGGCAATTAAATCTTGTGGTAATTCTCAATTTCATTCCTCTCTGGTCATGCTGTATATCTTACCCCTCCATCCCCAGCCAAGAAATAGAAAAACGAAACTAAAGAAGAGACAAGAGATTCTCAAAAAAGGGTTCATGAATTTGCGCTCAGTAGTCATTAGTTAATAGTTGATGGTTCAAATTTGGAATAATTTTTTTTTTTGTGAATGAAAATCCACATTTGATTTTTAATAGAGAGTGCGAGAAGTTGACCATTTTGAGATCCTATATACTAGACAAGACCAGGGCAAATCAACTCCAATCGAAACAAAGATTTCTTCTAAGAAAGAACAAAAGTATTAAGAAAAATAGATGTCAAGATGCAAGTACAATAATTAAAGATAAAAAGAACAAGCATTTAAGTAATACGGGACAAATTAATTTCATCAATTTTGTATCATTTTGGTGGCATGACCGGGTGGTATACGTGTTTATTAAACACAGCTCTCCTCATATTTGTATTAGAAACTTCACATATGTAGTATCATAATAATGGTAGAAATTGAATCAGTTTTTCATTTTGACATTCTCTACAAGTTTCTGTAAGTTTACAAATTTAAGTGGCGGAATCTTTTCTAGGAATGTTTTATAAATTCCCTTTCATTTGCATCCCTTACAAATTTCAATAAAACAAGACTAAAGAAGACCTTCGATCTGATTATGCCTTTAGTAGTTTGAACACTAACAGTAGAAGTTTCACGTCAGGCCCTGATGGTGGAACTTCCTGTAGGCAAGCATATAGTATTTGCAATGGCCTCTTCAACAGTATATTGGAAATCGCTGGCAACATAAACGTAAGCAAGCGAATTTTTTGATTATAGAGTATCGCAAAGCATTAAAGAAAGTGGTGCACGAACAATTTTCTCATCTAATTAACATGGCATTTTTCTTGGAACTGCAGTACTATGATATCCGAAAGCAGTGTATTTCTAATCTATGTTACGACTTTTCGAACATGGAAAAATTCCTCAATGAGAAATCAGTCAGAGATGCACTGGGTGTTGGGGATATTGAATTTGTGTCATGCAGTGGAGACGTGTACCAAGCACTGATCACAGACTGGATGAGGAATCTTGAAGTTGGTGTTCCAGCATTCCTGGAAGATGGAGTCAAGGTACTTGTATATGCTGGGGAGTGTGATCTCATCTGCAACTGGCTTGGTAAGCTTCTTCACTCATCTGAAATTTTGTACAATTTGAAAGATGGATACATTCAGTTTTAAATCATGCAATTTTTAACTCTGGACAGGAAACTCAAGATGGGTTCATGCTATTGAGTGGTCTGGGCAGAAAGATTTTGAAGCAGCTCCAGATGTTCCATTTGTAGTAGATAGTGTCGAAGCTGGATTACACAAGGGCCATGGACCTCTGTCTTTTCTTAAGGTCCATGATGCTGGTCACATGGTTCCAATGGATCAACCAAAAGCATCATTGGTTATGATAGAGAAGTGGATGCAGGGCACACTTCCAGTGACTGGGATAGCAGATAAGCTGAGCACCCAGTGATTTATGCCTAACTACACAATTGACTTCAACTGCTGCTTCACTATCTTTCAGCAATTTCGGGAGTTTATTGGGATGATATATTCTTTCTGAGCATAAGGTGCAGAAAACTCCAATTGAATACAATATTATAGTCAATTTTCATACTATTCTTGCATTATTTAGTTCGAGAAATTTGGATGAGACAAAGCTTATGATCATCATCCCATAAAGTATCAACATCGATCTTTTGGTCTTAATTCTTGATGGGGAAAGCAGTTTGCTAGTCAACAAATAATTTGAAGCTGATACTAGTATGCTAAACATCTTTTCAGATGGGCTGTCATAATCTCTTCCTGTGTTTCTAATTTCTAAAACATGAAAAAACAAGAAAGAGAATCAATCTAGAATTATAAAAATATATACATGCAAGACCCTAGGAACTCAAAATAACTCTTAAATTTGAGAAACCAAGCAAATTAAGTACCAAAGCAATACGCAGCAACGTAAATCCGGAAGCCTCAAAGGAAAAATCATAAGCAGCAAAAACGCAAGGAAAAGCTCCAAGTCCGGGGCAAAACTACTCTTTAGCGAAACAAACTTGATGGCTGTTTTGCAGCACAAAACCTGCGAGCCTTAAAACCTACTATACGATGTAAACACAGCTTTCTAGGAGTTCAAGACCAACCACGAAACCAATTCCTAAACGACATCCATCAATTGAACCCAAGGTCACTTGACTTATGATATTGATACCCCACATGATAAAAACACCAATTTGATAATTAGAAATACAGAATCTTGAATGGGTTGGTTTAGTAATTCCAAACAAAGACATCCACTTATTCATTAAAAGAGCTGTACAGTTGACAACCTCTATCACTTGTTTGTGATTATGTGCAATCAGGCACAAGAACTTGTACAATCCGACAATGTACTTGTGTTGTCTAACAGCAAATATGTTAAAATATTTTACTATAGAGTAGATAGCTCCTGAACCATTAATTGGCAGAAATCATCCATCAAAATAAATGAACTGGCTTTTGATGAATGACACAAGTATGAAATTCTTCTTTATAGATGCATGGCTCATTCGTACTACCGCTATTATAGATTGCTACTAAAAACACTGTTAAGTTCAAGCACATTTTCTTTAGCAGATTTAGAATTTGCCAACTGTGAGACAGCCAGCTACTAATCATTAATCAAGATTATACCACTAATGTTTAACATTATCATCATTGTCCAAGAAAAGTATCTAATCTGAAACATGCATGAAACATGGTGTAATTGGTCGCAGCATTTATACGTATGACAAGGAATCCTACCATTGATGGTATGAATCATCAGTGGAAAATAAAAGAGGGATACGGAAATCCCAAATTTTTTTTGTGATGCCTGAACCTTATGAATGGAAAGTCATACAACTGCAAACAACTCGTGCAACAAAATTTATGATAGGTCATTACCATTCACGGTTAAGCTGGTACGACAATTTCTTCATCTGTTTTTGTCTCTTGGTTTGTCAATCATACTCAATTAAAAGTCTGAAAAATGTCTAAAAATGGTTTGCATTAATCTATGACTATAATCCCAACTAAGAGGGCTAGGAATTCCTCGAGAGAGGAGGGCCAGAAATGAGAGAGCTTAGAGGCGTGATTCACGGTGCAGAACTAAAAATTGCGGCCAGATGGGTGAAATTTTAAGCTAAAACCTGGCAAAGACGTGATCCCTGATCGCTAATATTTCACGCCTTCAATTGCGGGTAATTTTTGAGGAGAAGTAGGGTAGATGGTCATTTTAAGAGAAAAATCGCGCCGGATATTCAACGTGGCTGATTCAGAATACAAAATTACCATACAAAAATACAACATTTTTCCAAGTCATTGTAGATTTTTCTATCGGCTACATATTTGTAGGAACTCATAATTATTGCCCCTTAGCAATATTTTTTTCCCTATTTATTATATTTTTCCTTTTAAGAAATTAACACCTGCCACCTTTATACCTTGTCACTTAAGCAACACTTGGCACAAATTAATCCCACCAATTATTGCGGATACAATTGGATTTGGGAGACGGATAAACGGAGATCTGTTGTATTGATTGCTGTTTTGTTCTTTAATTTAATTGCTTTACTGACGAGTGACCACACTAATAGACTAATTCAAAATCCCAGTGATCGATGAAAGCACTATAAATATTAGAGCTGGCAATTTGTCCCAAGTCCCAATGGGCTACCCATGCCCAAAGGAACTTTGGGCGGGATGGGTATTATAATTTGGTATTGGGTTTAAGTTGGGACACATCCCAACTATACCCATTAATGAATGGGAAAGGATGGGAAATACTTGGGTACCCATTGGGCTCAAATGGCAAGGGCTCCGTTTGGATTAGCTGTTTTTGGTAGATGTTTTTGAAATATTTTATTGTAGCAGTATATATGAAAAATTTTTACTATAAAATTTTTTTGAAATATTTGATATATTAATATGGATGGGATGTTTCTTGAGTTATTGTATATTACTGTAACATTGTATTTGAAAAACTTATTTTTTGAAAAAAAAGTCAATCCAAACGGAATCTTAGATTCAAAAATTATCTTTAACAATTTTTATAGTCATACCAGCGAATATAATCTAGTAGTCTTCCTAGTCATTATCCACAAGAATTTCCAGCATTTCAGTTAGTTTAGATCTGTCATCCTTGGACAATGATAATGTTAAATATTCAACATCCTAAGGACCTTGGCCATCTTGATATATGTTGGAATATGGCTGTATATCTATCTTTTCCTTTATTTGTTAATCCAATTTTTGGTGGGAATCTTGAGTATAAAGCACTTGCATGTTTATTTAATAAAACTAAAAGAAATTTAATAAATCAAAAATATTAAAATTATATAAAAATAAAAAATGAATTAAAGGAAAAAAAAATGTAGAAAATGGATTTGGGTATTGGGCGGGATCAATCTAAACCCATCCCAAAATGATCCCGCCCAAGTTAGTCCCAAAACACATATGGGTAAGGTTGGACCCAAACCCATATGACTCAGTTCGATCTCAAACCCAAGCAAATCCCGCCCATTCCGCCCATTTTGCCACCTCTAATAAATATATATAAACCCACAATCATCACTAACCGAAAAAGCCGTTTCACATATTCACTTCTTCTCCTCCCACACAAATCATCTCTACAATACAAGAACCAATCCAGAAAGCCATCATGGTAGTATCATCTTTCCTTCCTCACTTTCTTTCTCTCCTTATTCTCCTTCTCAGCAGTCCTTCTCCAACCTTTTCAATTCGAGCGACAAGAAATGACCAAAATCTCTTGCCGTCTTCAACGTTAAACTTCCCCAAGAAACAGGCGGAAAAGTTGATCAGGGAACTCAACTTGTTTCCTGAACACGACATCAACATTAACACCGGGAATAACTCGGCCGCCGCCGCCACGAGTGTTGTTGAAAAGCGTTTAAACCTCCCCGTTCTCGGTGATTCTGGGGCAACTGTTCAAGACTTGGGACACCATGCTGGTTATTTTCGGCTTCCCGACACTAAAGCTGCAAGGTACATAATTGTATGATTAACACACTATTAAAGTGATGTTTATTTCGGGGCTATACAAAATGTCTTAGTTAAAAAGATTTAATTAGTTAAATAACTGAGTTTATGGTTGTCGTTTTTGATTATGACATGTTTGTTTGATTATGATTCAGGACTCGTGAGCATTATTGTCCCCACTCCCCAGATTAAGAGGTTACAATAAGAGCAGGATTAGCTAGGCTAAGTGGGGTGGTGGATGTAGAAATAGTAGGACAACTGAACATGATCACATTCTTTTATACGTATCGTTAAAAGGTCTCTAGGTGATTCTGATGGGATGTTGTGTTTGATTAGGTTCATAGTTCTATGATGGTTTGTCAAACTCGTGCTTTCCTAGTCATGAAACACCCGCTCTAGATTAAGTTAAAATTTCAGCCTATATTCTACTCTAAAATGTTTAGTTTTATCACTTTTATGAACCTGTCTCTTTCTAGTCCAATAAAATAGTATTAGGCCACATTGGGTTCTTAATTAAGCATTTTATTTTTGAAATCAGTTCATATTACAAGGGAAAGCAAATCGTTAATCATTGGATTATAATATTCCATTCTTGCACTATTGACATCAGTCAAAGGTGGTATATTACTTTATATTGATTAATTGTCCTTTGTCCCCCCTCGAGAATTCGGCTCTCACTGTTTGATTTGTGACTAAATATTTGCCAGTTCGTCTACGCTACCCTCTATGGATCCAATAGACCGGCATAACTTATGTTTTGACAAAAAATGGATTAATTGTCAATGTACCAACTGAGTTTTGCCATTTCAATCATTTGATTTGGCATGTAAAAAAGAACTTTTGAAGATTTGCATATAAGCACAAAATGGTTTGTATTGCTACCTTTTTCTGCATGACAGAAAAATTAAATTAAAAAAAAGGACCAATACATGTAATATTATATCAGTACATGTTGTGCTATTCGGTACAAACAATTGTTTAAGCAATTTGATGGATTAAAGAAGCAAATTTGCGGGGAAGCTTCCAAAACTAATAATGGTTATTTGGTTTGCAGGATGTTCTACTTTTTCTTTGAATCGCGGAAGGATAAGACTGATCCTGTGGTTATTTGGCTGACGGGAGGACCAGGATGTGGAAGTGAATTAGCATTGTTTTATGAAAATGGCCCTTTCAAGATAGCAAATAACCTCTCCCTCGTCTGGAACAATTTTGGTTGGGACAAGGTATTCGATTTTCATTTTTATCCAATTCTTTGATCATATTATTCATGTACGAATTGTCGTTAACTTGGTCTAGAAAATATATGTATCTAGAGGAGCTTCTTCATAGAATCTTTTGGTTCTCAGAACAAGACTATGACAATGGTATTGCATTTTCGAAGTAACGCCAGAATAGGCAATTAAAGAGCCCAAAAAAAAAGATCATGCTCTATATTCTCATGGTAGAAAGGCTTGGCAGGTATCAAACCTCATATATGTCGACCAGCCAACTGGGACTGGTTTTAGTTACAGTTCAAGCGAGGAAGACGTTCGCCATGATGAATTTGGTGTCAGCAATGATCTATACAATTTTTTGCAGGTTGGGTTCTTCTTATTTCTATCTGCTTTTCTTGGAAATTGAATGATGTAAAACATTTCCCAATCGAAAATGAATTTTTATCATTTGCAATTGTCTTTCCATTTCAAATTTATGTTCAATAATGAGTCAGTGATTTGGCACCAAAAAATCATGGCCTAGATTGGACTAATATGAATGATTGCTCCTCTATCACAGGCCTTTTTCAAGCAGCATCCTGAATATGCCAAGAACAACTTCTACATAACGGGGGAATCGTATGCAGGGCATTATATCCCTGCTCTTGCTTCCCGAGTCCTACAGGGAAACAAAAACAAAGAAGGAACTTATATAAACTTGAAGGTGCGTCCCAAAATTCATCAAATTTTAGCTACCCAACTTTGCCCTTGATTTGGATTTGACTGGCAGAATATACATATAATTGATCAGGGTTTGGCAATTGGTAATGGGCTTACCAATCCAGGAATCCAGTACAAAGCTTACCCCGATTATGCTTTGGATATGAAAGTGATCTCTCAATCAGATTACAACACCTTGCAGAAGTCTGTGGCAGACTGTGATAAGGCATTAAAACCTTGTGGTAATTTCTAACCTCTGGTTCATCTTAATTAGTTTTCTAGATGCATAGTATCAAGAAAATAAAACACAGCAATGTCAATGTTTTTGAATCATTATGTGTCAAAGTTATCGAATTTGTAATCTTATGGCAGGCACTAATGGTGAAAATTCTTGTGTGACTGCGTTTCAAGTTTGTGAAAGTATCTTCAACGACATACTATCAATTGCCTTTGGTTTAAATGTGAGAAAGAAAATTTGTTTTGATATTTAGATCATTAAGAATCAGTGGCATGGCTTTAGGCCTGAAGCTAACTGTCATTGCTTTGATCTTTGAACTTTGCAGTACTATGATATCAGAAAAGAATGTGAGGGCGATCTATGCTATGATTTCTCAAACGTGGAGCATTTTTTGAGCCAGCAATCAGTTAAAAGTGCTCTAGGAGTTGGAAACATTGAATTCGTTTCCTGCAGTACAACGGTGCATCAGGAGATGATCACAGACATCATGAGAAATCTTGAAGTTGGCGTTCCAGCATTGCTGGAGGCTGGAATCAACTTGCTCGTCTACGCCGGGGAGTATGATCTAATATGCAATTGGCTTGGTAAGCTCCAAGATTCATCGATGATTTAGCCGATATGATTTTGCCAAGAATTGAAGTAATTAATTCGACAAACATGATGGCTTTTTGACATTGAGCAGGGAACTCCAGATGGGTTGAGGCTATGGAATGGTCAGGACAGAAGAATTACTCAGCAGCTCCTACTGTTCCATTTACAGTAGACGGTTCGGAGGCAGGATTGCAAAAAAAGTATGGACCATTGATCTTTCTCAAAGTACACAATGCTGGCCACTTGGTTCCCATGGATCAGCCAGAAGCGGCATTGGATATGATACAGAGGTGGCTACAAGGCAAACTCTGAAAGGTCCAGTGCTTCAGTCTGGGCTCTCCATCGAGACACTAGTTGATGGATTACTTGAAACACAAGCTGAAATGCTTCGTCACAATCTTTGTACTGATATATTTATGCAACTGCAACGCATTGATTTGGGAATGGAAGTCAATCAGATACAAAAATCGATATAAAGATCATGACAGCATGCATTACTGATCCCCAAACTCAGACAGGGAAGTACGCCACTCACGTTAATCTGATCATGGTTCTTACCAAAATGAGAATAATTTGACAATACAATCAGGTCGAGTTCCAAAATCCGAGAGGCACAAGTGAAATGAAATCTGCCCAAAACCAATCATTCCCCGATTGAAACAAAAATATCAAGCCCCGAAGATGATTCTCATTCTAATTTCTTTCCATTTATATCAAAATTAGATGGCATAATCAGAGTCTTGATTTCTTAAACCATCAAGTTGAGTTGACGTTACTGTTTGTTCAATCTAATTGAACAGACAGCTGACAATCTTCCATCTGAACGCCTTGTAAGTTGTAACAACAAATCTGAACTGCTTCCCGTTTGTCTTGCTAGCTGCTACTGCTTCTGCTTTATCGACAGAAAATGCGGAAACTTCTAATTTGTTTTTGGTTCCTCTAATAATAACCATTCCATGTTGTTACGTGCCTGCTAAGTTGAGAATTTAAAAAATTCAATAAGTTGGAAGAATGCAATAACCATCATCCTAATTCATGAATAAGCAGCCCAGCAGACCAACAATCCTGTCGTTAAAATTTATTTGACAATAAAATTATTATTATTATTATTTTTTTTTTTGCATTTTCAGAATTGTAGAACTAAAAACAAAATCACCCCTAAGAGGTCATAAATTTTAAAACACCACAACAATATATCATTAATTATACAAGCTCTCAATCCTACACTGTTCTCAAAAGATAATAATATTAACACTCCCTATTTATAATAGATTAAGTGACTTGGTAAACAAATCTTACAAGCACAAGAAATTTTCTAATTATAAAATACTGATTTCTAAACAATAAAATTACTCAAAATTTGACTTGACTAAAGTACTGCTGAGTTTCTTGTGCAAGTATTGAATTAAAGAAATAACAGCTAAATTACAATATAGAAACTTTGATAGAAACTAACTTCAAAACAATGCTAAACAATAATATAGAAACTTTAAAACACAACTAAATAACAATATAGAAACTTATAGAAACCTGTCCTTTTATGCTTGGTTTGATATGCCAACAAGAACAATAAATTTTTGCTTTGTACATTCCATAATTAATTGACTTCTTTCTTGTATAACGCGGATGGAATGAAAGGGACACGCAAGACGCTGAGAAGCCCGTCAACTAGTTTGTTGATAAGTGCTATACATATTCCATCAGTTAAGATTTTCATGTACATATCAACAACAATGGCAAATGCTTTCCTTC
Organism: Coffea arabica; assembly: GCF_036785885.1. Classification (NCBI taxonomy): domain Eukaryota; kingdom Viridiplantae; phylum Streptophyta; class Magnoliopsida; order Gentianales; family Rubiaceae; genus Coffea; species Coffea arabica. Next base: position 46,161,769 of record NC_092311.1, read on the forward strand.
CTCTTCTTCTTCTTTGCATACTTCTCCTTGGTCCTGCAACTTTTTCAGCTAGAATAGGAAACCATCAAAAAGCTCTCCCTCATTTAGTGCCAAAATTTCGAGTATCGCCAGCCAAAGGGCTCATTAGAGGATTTAACTTGCATCCAAAGCAGGACGTTAACATTGTTGCGAATGATTTTGCTGCAGCAAATGACTCAAGAATTGTTGAAAAACCTTTGAAGCTTAATATTCTTGGTGCACCTGACCCCAGCGTTGCAGATTTGGGTCATCATGCTGGATACTTTAACCTTCCCCACACCGTAGGAGCAAGGTATAGACTACCGATGTTGAAACACATTGCACGCTATTTTTTTTCCCCTTTACTTTCCTTCTTTGATTGTGTTGCGGGAACAAGCCTGCCAAACTCCATTATAAGAAAATATTTATTTTTTTAAAAAAATCTCAATAAAATTTGCAGTAGATATCTCTAGTTAAAGGAGAGCATAGTTGGCACTAGTACAGTAGCACGCATGCACAAGAAGTTTTGTTGGGTACAAATCTTATTGCAGCCAAAGCAACCAACCTTCTTAGTCCCGAAGGTAAAAGCTGTCAAATACGTAGTCATGAGGGTAGAAGTAGTGGGATCCTGATAATCAAGAAGTGGACTTCTGTAGCAGACTAGCTAGCCATGCATATAATGGATTCTTTGCACAAATCAGATTAAATGGATGGTGATCAATTTAATCTTTATAAAGAGTAGGAAGGGGGGGGGGGGTGTTTCAGCTAAGGGCTTCAGTTAATTATGTTCAATGTACGAACTATAACCGCTTGAGTTGGTGCTTACAACATGCGAATAAATTAATTTGCAAGCAGGATGTTCTACTTTTTCTTTGAATCGAGGAGGAAGAATAACTCTGACCCTCTTGTCATCTGGCTGACTGGAGGACCGGGATGCAGCAGTGAATTAGCTCTCTTCTATGAAAACGGCCCTTTTCATATAACTGATGGCCTCTCCCTTGTGTGGAATAATTTTGGTTGGGACAAGGTAATCTGGTGTGGGAATTTTTTTTTTTTTTTTTTGCATTTTCGTCTGGAATTTAGCCCCATTATTCTCCATTTCAAAACCAAAACGGGTAAATAGAATTGATTGATTGAATTGCAGATATTACATACTAGAATATCCATACATATCCAAATGACTTCTTGTCCAAATTTTTCACTTTTCTTGCTTTCTGGACTGTTTTTCTCCTCCGCAGGCATATGTCTCATCGCAGCACGTCCATTCTGTGGATCCTAATTTATTTTTTTTTCGTTAATCACTTGCATTCACAATTTAGTGCAACTTTTGCAGATATCAAACATCATATTTGTCGACCAGCCAACCGGCACTGGCTTCAGTTATAGTTCCAGCAACGATGATATTCGCCATGACGAAAAAGGAGTCAGCAATGACCTGTATGACTTCCTCCAGGTTGGCTTCTACTAATGATGTAGTATTTATCGAAGTAGGAACTATAGTGATGGTGCAGTATTACTACTGACAAGAACATTCCTCTCTGACAGGCCTTTTTTAGGAAGCACCCTGAGTATGCAAAGAATGAATTCTACATACAGGAGAATCATATGCAGGGCATTATGTTCCTGCTCTTGCTGGACGAGTTAACCAAGGAAACAAGAATAAAGAAGGAATCCTTATAAACTTGAAGGTGTGCCTCTGAGTGCAAACTTTTTCAGCTGCATTTTACTAATTTTTGTTTGATTCTACCAATTCATTCATGGTTGAGCAGGGCTTCGCTATTGGTAATGGACTCACAAACCCACTAATCCAGTACAAGGGATTGCCTGATTATGCTTTGGAACATAAATTAATCAGTCAATCATATTACAACGGCATGCAGGAGTCCGTCACAGAGTGCGAAGAGGCAATAGAAGCTTGCGGTAATCATCAGTCCCAATTCATTGGACCTAATATCTCCAAAACACAATCCCAAGGAAAAGAGAGTAAAGAAAGAAGATAAAAAAGAAATTTCTTGGGGTCTAAGAATGATCTTCGTAAACCCCTTTTGCCATCCCGTTCTCCATCAGCCCCCCCCCCCCCCCCCCTCCTTCCCTCCTAAAAAGAAAAAAAAAAAGGACAAGATAAAAAATCTGATCATTCCTCAGTTGTTTCTATTTACTAACTGGAAGTTCAATGCCAGGCACTAGTGGCACAGATTCTTGTGAGACGGCGTATGAACTGGGCAATGAAATATTCGATGATATATTGAGTAGTGCTGGAAATATAAATGTAAGAACGCAATTTCCTAAGTTTTCCAATAACAGAAGCATCAAAAAACAGGTGCACACAGATTCATTTCCTGACATGATTTCTTTTAATCTTCGAGCTGCAGTACTATGACATCCGAAAGCAGTGTGAGGGTCAACTATGCTATGATTTTTCAAATGTGGAGAATTTTCTGAACCAGGACACAGTGAGAGAAGCTCTAGGTGTTGGGCACATTGAATGGGTTTCATGTAGTTCAACCGTGTACGATGCAATGGTTGATGACTGGATGAGAAATCTTGAAGTAGATGTTCCAGCATTACTCGAAGATGGAATCAAGTTACTTGTGTATGCAGGAGAGTATGATCTAGTATGCAACTGGCTTGGTAAGATTTATCTAGTGTTCAGCTGAATTATTTAACTATCATATTGCAAGGGAGGCAGTAAAGATAACTGCCAACTAACAACATTGTGTTCTAACATGGTCAGGAAACTCAAGATGGGTTCAGGCCATGGAATGGTCTGGTCAGAAAGCGTATTTAGCTGCTCCTAATACTTCATTTACAACAAATGGTGTCGAGGCAGGAGTGCGAAAAGGCTATGGTCCACTTACTTTTCTTAAGGTACTTAATGCTGGACACATGGTCCCAATGGATCAGCCACAAGCAGCACTGGAAATGTTAGAGAGCTGGATAAAAGGGAAGCTTTGACAGAGAAGGAGGTTAACTGCACTTAAATTGTGATTTACCCCATACGAGCTAAAAAAATTTGTAAAGTTTATACATAATGCCTTCACTTTTTATTTTCAAAATGACATCTAAACATTGCTTTAAACATTCAAAGAGATTTTGCTTGTTATCTTACAGAGATCCATCCAAAAGATGCTTAGAATTACCATTATGTGCAGCAATAACTGTTTGGAAACTGAAATACAATGTTCACCCACTAGCCTTTGTCATGCCACGTTGAATTCCAAAACAAGTCAGGCATAGAGTTAAAGGGAACAGATCTACCTTCAGAATTACTGAAATCAAAACATAAAACAAACTACTGCTTGGAAACATAAATGGTGACTATAGGCATTCTGTAAGTGATGGTAATTATAAAGCCGTTCATGGATTTCTCTTCCTAAAGGAATAATCCGGCCATTAACTAATTCCTCAAATTAAAATCAAACATATGCATCAAGAGGGAAGCCCTACAGTCACTGCAATACTTGTCAGCCCCTAAAGCACTTATAACATCATTGACACTTTTCAACATACCAATGTTGCATAACATGGAAGATCAGTCGACTTGGTAATTAAGAATTTTTTTTAAAGATCGTTTAAGCTGCTCTACACTAGGCAAGCCAATTTTCACATTTTCTGGATATATCCTAAGAGCCTAAACCAGTCTGCTATCCAAAGTTCAACTTCAAAGCCTTCAGGTAATTCATCAAGTCACCAACTGTACATTTTCTGATACGTGCAACTGTCAAATATTCATAATCATCCTGTGTCTCAATCCACCCAAACGGGCAAGATTGCTGAGACCCGCTTCTTGCCACTTTCAAGACTAAGCATCTCCACAGATTCAGGGAATCACTAAATTCAAAGAAAGCCAATCACATTGCCTAGAAGTGCCATTGAATTTAAAAAGATCAAGAGCAGCCGGTAGTTGCTCATTCTTTCCCTTCCTAAAAGAATTTTCCAATCAACTGATCATATTCATCAACAGACTTTGTTTTAACTTGAAACAAAAATGAAAGTTAATCCAGAAATTTCAAGTAAAGAAAAGTGGCATACCAAAAGAAAAATAATTAAAAATCACTCCATGGGTGAAGCATATACAAATGGGGCAGACGTACTTAAGAACCACCTCTTACTTGATACAGTTTCCTCAAGGTCACAATTGCTGGCTGAAAACTAGACTGTAAGGGAACAACTGAGGCAACACGTAGATGCTGTGCATTTCCATTCTTTGGTTTTGACAGCATCACTCTTAACATCTCTCCCTCAAGAACCTTGCCTGCAGTTGTGGCTGCACAAAGATACCCCAGTCAACAACAAGAGTCACAAAGAGCGGCTCAATTCTTTAGAGCATCATGACATATGCGAGTATACTGTCTAGTCAGGAAGCAAGCTTCATAATTAAAAGAAATGCACATAGTTATAGTGATCAATAACCATTTTTTTTAAAAACAAAGGTAAGATGTGACACTTTATGGAAGTAACTGGTTATCTTCATAACCTGTGATTGAGAAGAATAATCTTGAAAACATTTCAATTTTCCAGATTTTGAATAGAATTCCACCGCCTAAGAAAGGTATATCTCTGTGTTTTTTCAATTTCTGGCATTGCACACATGACCTGCAGTACAAACATCTAAGATCTTCACTAAGCAACTAAATTGCAGAAATTGTTGTGAAAATAACAAATAGGTTCCAGTTTGGCTAATCAGGAAAACAAAATTTATCATGACACCTTCGCAAAGCCAATCAAGGTTTTTAAATCATTAATTGGAATATATACAATTTGGGTTTAGGAATGACACGATGCCATGTTTCAACTAAATTCCCTCTTCTTAACATAAGTAGCAAAAAAGCTGAAAATGCCGAGTACAAGAAAAAGATCGCATAAAGCTAGTCAGAAAACGATTCATGTAAGCATAAAAGTCATGGTTCAACAAGTTACTTCCGTGTATGAGCTCAGAATACAAATTGTTAATCTTATGCATATTAATTGCACAAAATGCAAGATAAAATTTACAGTACCAGCAAAAGGGTGAATCTTGGCAAAATCAAAAAACTCATCAGCAGAGCAACCAAAAAGAACCCTCGCAGCCCTGTCAAACATTACCACCACAAATACCTTCGTATCCGTAGCTATAGACATCTGCAAAATCCAAATCATCCAAGAACCCGTATCACATTAGTCCAAAAAACTCCAGTGAAAAAGAAAGTAAAACAAAAATCCCACCTTTTTTGGTCATTTTCTCAAGTACCCATTTTTCAATTATACGAACAAGAAAAAGAACAAAGCTCTGAACCAATGAATTACTTACAAGAACTTTAAAGAGGCGTTTGGAACCAGAGGAACCAGGATTAAAGGCATTCTTAAAGTTGCAGTATCTACAAATAGGCAAAGAAGCTGAAGAAGAACAAGAATTAATAGTAGCATTCTTATGGGTGGCTTCAGGGAGAGTTTTCTCACAAACAGAGCAAACTCTGTAGTAGAGATTGGTGTGATCAATGGCTACTACTGTGCAGAATAGAGTGGTTGGCTCATCAACTTCTGTAATGGGTCTTTTTCTAGGATTTGTTTGGCTAACTGGGTTCTCAGAACTCATTTTATCGCAGGAGGCAGGAAAATGACTAGGAGAGTTTTAGGTTGTTCTAAACTGAAAAGTTCCCTCCGTTTTCACCTGGGACTTGAAATAGAAGACTCGAGTGAAAATTTCCGCTTGCTCTGCCTTAGCTCCCGCTTTTATTTCTTGTTTGTCTTCTGGCGGACACGCTTTTTTCAGATTGAAACGCTTTTAGTACTTTAGTGGCTGGCTGCCTAAATTCGTGCTCCGGTCCTTTCCCATAATTCTGTCCGATTGTGTCCCAGAAAAACAAATGCAGGGTAATTTGCATTATTAGGGAGGTTACTTACATCAAACAGCTAATGATTGAGTCACACTTGAATTAAATGCTTTTTTACAAAATATAAATTTTGTACTAATAAGACAATGCATGAGCTTAAGTAGGAGTTGCTTAACACAATTAAAGCGAAAATAAAAACGCATATCTCTCAAAATATTAGATTTCTCCGCTCAAAACCCAATTAACTCTATAAATTCACATGTATCTACAATGGATTAAAAGTATGCACAATAATAATTTATACTTTGCCAGACAAAAGTTGCCCTCTTTTTTTTGCCAGACAAATTTTAGAAGTACATTAAAGCTGGTGTCCTATTAATGCTTCAGCTCAAACTTCTTAAAGTATGGAGGTGGATATTGGAGAAAAAGTATGATTGAAGGGGCAAGAAGTAGAATTTAGAGGTATTTGTCAGAGGTAATTGTAATTGTGCCAAGCCTGATGGGACCTCGGTCTGATAAGAAGGCATAACAAAACCTTTTGGGAGTTGCTATTGCATTCCCTCTGATCAGGGCAGCCGCTGATAAGTTGAAAAATAAGCAAGCAAAGCTGCAGACAGACTCAAAGTATCAGCTTAGGTATATTGGCATCTGTGTATATAAATATGTACTTTTCCTTTTAATGGTGCCATCTATTAGTTCTGGAGAAACCCGAGTGGGAACCCCGTTTATCCTTTCCTAAATTCTCCAGCAAAAACAAGAATTTCTTTGGAATCTAAATAGTGGGATGAGCGAATACTTGAACTCAGTTTTGAATTTGGCATCTATTTCTCATTGTCGGAAGAACAGTGCTGGATTCTACCAATCCTACATGAATCTTTTCTTTTTTCTTGCAACACATGTTTTTAGAACTTCAGTATCTCTATGGTGCCAGGATACTGTTTCTCTCTCTCTCTCTCTCTCTCTCTCTCTCTCTCTCTGTGGATCAAAGTATTTAGTCTTTTTCTTTTTCAGGGTTGTGCAAGTAAATAAAAGTGATTTAGAGTATTTAGTAATTTTCAAGAGTTGAAAATAATTTTAGCTTTTTTCCATTGTTTGGTTGAATGATAAAGCACTTCATCAACTCAGCTCAAACAAAGATTTCATAGTTTCAGACCTTTTTATTCTAATCGAACTTTTCTTCCTCAAAGATCATAATTTTCAATGCTGTTGGTCGTTGCTGTGAAAGACTCATGAAACCTCCAATCCCCTGCCAATAGATGTACCCATTGTTACCTCTGTGAAGACTGTGATTATGACAAAGGAATTTGGAGAAGAAATGTTGGAACTTTATGTCGGCAGTCATCTAACAGAGATGTTCAGTCCTGCAGACGTGAATATCAGTAACCAATTGGGAAACCAAACACTTTTTTTTTTTTAAGGGAAAAGGAACTTTGGTTGCTCAGGAATCTCATGGATGTAAGGCAGAAACTCAATTTGATCTGATTTTTTTTCTTCTCTATGTTTCAGCTAAGCCGCAGGTGACGGTCCATGGAGCCTGACAGGTATAGCAGTCATCATGCTTGGTTGAGTTATTACTTGTCTCTTTATTTCAACCCTCTCATGGTGACGTGTAATATCATCTGAATATGCACATTTATGGGGATTCGTGTGACTTTAATTCTTAATATTGGTAGTCAATCAGGTTCTGGTGATGTTGTCCAATGAGATTGGAGTCATATTTCCTTTTTGCTTTGCACTTCAGTTCCAAATAGTTTCAAAGAAAAGGATATTTTGCTTATCCAATTGGTTAAAGAAAAGTACTCTAAGGTGAAATAATCTAGCATTGATAAGGCACATTGTTGCCCTTTTAGGGCAATCTTCCATGCCTTGAATCATTTGCACTCAAGACAGACTAGAATGATATGAAATCTACAGGGTGCGAGGTTTTCTTATTATTTGAAGAATGACCTCAAAAATTTAAATGCCGTTTCTATTTAGCAATACTGAGTTAAGTAACTTTTTTTTTTCCATTTTAAGTAGCATGGACTACTTAAGATTTCTAAAATTGGATTGAATTTGGTGTTGCAGTTATAGAAATAAAACTTCACTGAGTGGTCCGTTCTTGTTAAGTTGCTTTGAGGTGGATTACGTACTCTGTGAGTTATATGCTCTGAAAGAGAGAAGCAATGACAGTTGAAGGAACATGACAAGGGATTACCTTTAACTGAAAATTTGTGGTTCTTGGTTTTATGTAATTATGGATTGAAAGATGCTACTTAAAGGATTATAAGTGGCAGGCAAAATCCTGACACTATATTTGGATTTCTGGTTACCACACTGCCACAGAAAGGAAATTTTAACAATAAAGCCAGGTCTCCCATAGTGTATTGAAGTATTGAACATTGTAAAACTAACAAAATGTGATAAGAGCTTTGCAATAAGCTTATATGATGAAAGGTGGCACCTATAGAACATGAAAATAAAGGAAAACTGATTTTGATGAATTTGATACCTTCAAACAAGAGAACATGCAACAGTCAGTGAACTTTGAAAAATTCACAATTTTGTCTGGTATCCTAGACTTCTCCGCTATGCTATTTCCTGCTTTTATTCTTTTGCCGTCAGAATTTATAGATCGTTCTTAGCTAGTCCTGAGCATATCTAATTGCTTGTCATCCCAAAAAAGTAAAAAGTTATGCTGTCAGCAGCTTGTGAAGTATACTCCTTTGGGTTCTGACTTCTGACTAATTGTTTTTTGTTCATGTGATTTGAACATGGAGGTTTTATTTGTGTTCTTCCTTCCATTGTATTAATCTTCAAAATAATTAGGCTTACACAATACTTACTATCTGTTATAGGCTAAATTCTCCAGATACTTCAGCAATTTTATTTGAAGTTCTTGGCCACCAACTTCAATTTTCTCAGGTAGTAGATTCTTGACACAATGTTGCAATTTTTGTTTTGTTATTCTAGATACACAAACGTGTCATTTCCTCTTATAACTTTACGTGCTTTTTGTCATTTTGAGTCTTTAAATTCAATTGAGAATTTAATCTTGATTTTTGGAACTGTATCTGATTCGGTTCTTCTTATGCAAAAATTCAATGGAATTGGAAATACTTGTTTTTCCTGAATTTATTACCACAGATAGAGGAACTTAATATTTTATTTTAAGACAGGTGCAATTGGTTGAATTATGTTTTCCTTGGTTTACTTTTGAGGATTGTATGCAGTGATTGTTTAGTGTTCAAGAGCCTATGTCAAGTTTCTGCCTTCGAGTATTAGTTTATTGTGCCTTAACTATTTTGCACCTCTTTTTGCTTTCACTATTTCAATTCTACTGCTATTTCTTTTCAAAAGCATTCATGTACTTTCCTGGATCTTGGTAGCTTAATTTTCAGATTTAGTATTGTCTGTATTGTTGTAGGATCCCAATTCCAAGCATTTAGGGACCACAGTGTGGGATGCATCAATGGTATTCGCAAAATTTCTGGTAATATTCATGTCACTTTCACTTGCTTGCTTATCTGAATAGCCAAAGTACAATGGCATTTCAATTTACAGTGTTATGTTGAGCCACAATGCTGCAGCAATGTAGTTATGAAAGCTAAAACGTTATTGATATTCTTCTGGTTTTTGTTCCATTTGACCATGATATGAGTCCACTTGTTGGTTTATTCAATTAATAAGCTGGTATTTGCAAACCTGAATGTAATAGTTAGAGATATCCAGGAGAAAAATTGTAGAAGGGGAAGGTTTTCCCCATCTAAACTGAGAGGAAAACGCGTGGTTGAACTTGGGGCAGGCTGTGGAGTTGCAGGGTTTGGTGAGTTTCTTTTGCCTGCCATTTTTCTCATTGTGTAGATTACTTTTATATCTTATCCCTTGATAGTCTGAAGTGGGTTCCCTTCTCCAGGCATGGCATTACTTGGATGTGATGTCACTTCAACTGATCAAACTGAGGTTCTACCATTGCTTATCAGAAATGTTGAACGCAATACTTCTAGTATAGTGCAGATGAATTCTGGATCAGGTACCCTCGCCTTTGGGTCTTTGGACCATTCAAGTGATCCTTCTAGTCTCTCTGTGAACTTCTGTTTATGTGCTTTCTCATTCTGATTTTAATAAAAAACAAAAGTTTAGTTGCTTAACTCTTTTCATCCCATTGTAGATCTCATAGAAATCTAGTGGTGCTTAAGTCTCTGATGTAAAAGGTACAGGTCATGCTTGGACCTAATCTGAATCAGGATTTTGCAGATTCCTTTGGCTCCATCCGGGTGGCAGAGCTGAACTGGGGTAATGAAGATCATATAAGGGCTGTTGATCCGCCATTCGACTACATCATTGGCACTGATGTTGTATGTTTCGTCCTAAATTAAGTTTATCTGATGACTGTTCTTGCTAAATTTGAGTTTTTGGAGATAACAAATTGCGTAAGAAAATAAATTTTGATGTTGTTTTTATTTTCACTTTTTCCAGTTTCTCTGGACGTCTTTCATTTTACGTCATTTCGTCTGGATGTCTTTTGTTCCTCTAGATGTCATTACTGTTCATTAGAGAGTAAATGGAGAAGAGTAACTGCAATCTTGCTTTAGTATTTCAACTGCATAATTGGAGGTTCTCTAACTTTTCATAAAGGTTTATGCGGAGCATCTCTTGGAGCCACTTTTACAAACTATCCTTGCGTTGTCTGGACCAAAAACCACAATTTTGGTATTGTTATCTTTCGTACTTTTCTTTTTCAGAAGCCAATTTGTCTTATGAGTGATGAATTCACTTGTTAGTCATGCTGCCACTTCATTTTCAGTTGGGATATGAAATTCGTTCGACAAATGTCCATGAAAGAATGATGGAAATGTGGAAGGGAAATTTTGAGGTGAAAATTGTCCCTAGAGCAAAGGTATGTCCTGTCTTTTAGGATGATTGTTTACTCGTTTTATGATCTTATCTGTTTCTTTTTGTCTGTGGTCATTGAGTATGCTGGAATTTAGTACTTGATGGGTTTCAGTTGACGTATCAGTATTAAGCTTAAGCATTAAATTTGGTCAGCAAGATCAAAATCCGGCAAGGAAGATTTCAAAATGGGTGATTTTGCAACCAGAAATAGGCTTATGAAATTTTACTGGATCATCAAAATCTGACCTTGCAATTCTTGGTTTCAGATTTCTAACTTGAAGATGACTCTTTATCATGAGCTGTTTTTCTAATTTTGTACCTAGAAATCCTTTTAAGATCATTTTTGGTAATTAAAAAAAAAGGACTAATCAGTTTGAGCGTGTGACCTTAATGCCTGAAAGAGAATACTGTCCATTCTCATATACTGACGAAGGCGTGTTTTTCTCCATTTAGATGGACAATAAGTACCAACACCCAAGTATACAACTTTACATTATGAACCTAAAGCCTTTAGAAAGAACAAAAATCACAAGAGAATGTGTTGATCAACCAATTGAAGAGGTTGAAACTGGACCAATTAAAAATGGATCAGATGAAGATTGCGACGCTAGTTGTGGAGTTGATGAGGTGACTGAGGTTGAAGTTGAAAATGCCAGTGGACGCATGGTCCCAGTTCCCGATCTCCAGGATAAAAAGCTTAGTGAATGGGAAGCAAGAAGATATGGTGCTATGGCTGCTCGGCTGCTTCGCGATATCAAAATATCCTAGAAGATATGAGGTTTGTTTCAAAAATCCAAGTTTATACAGCATGTTTCTTCCTTAGCTTTACTGTAGTCCAAAAGTTGAATTTGTTTTATTTTGTAGGCAGCACCTAAAATGGCGTGTTTTTTTTCCTTCATTAGACTGCTAAAGCAATGAAGAAAGAATGGAGCTCCAATAGATTATTGAATTGTGACACTGGACCTTGTTCCGTGCTACCATATCTGGATTACCTCCAACACAAGGCCATTAGATTTGCTTCTGCAACTGGAAAAGTTTCTGCAATTACTTGCCATTATCAATGAACAGGCCTAAGCAAATTGGATTCCTCATCCTTGTGATGATGCTTCACCATTTGTCAATCATCTGTAGGCTGCATCTACCTCAATGTTCAATATATGGTGAAAAAAGAGAGTTTGGAATGCTTACTTATTATGGCTGCTAATGCTTAATGAGTATATGATCTTATTCCTGTAAATGCTACATTTACAGTTATCAAAACTTCCTTTCGTTTAAACTTCTGTTATTTTACTTGATATGGTACGAGCGTCTGGAGGGCTGTCTGTGTTTTGGTTGATGCATCAAGATCCTCCTCCTGGCTACCCATTCAAATGTCTGACACAAGATTAATCTAGCGATAAGTCAGTCTCAGTTCAGCTTTTACTTCATATACAAACCAAAAATATGTGCATTAGTCGCTAAAGGCGTTCATTTTCAATTATGCCCCTGAAGAAGACTTCCCAAAAGCTCCCAAAGGAGATTAAATAATAGTTAATGCAGGTTTCTCTTGGTTTATTTCTCAAAGAAAAAGAAAAAGAGAGGGAATGACTTCACTAGAGTAGATGAGATTTCCTCGAGTAATTGTCAAAAGTATAGATATACAACACAATTAACAGCAGCTTTTAGTGGTACAATATCAGCTCCTGTACATTCTAGCAAATGCAAGCCAAAACAAAGGGAAAGAGTTAGAAACTGGATAGCTTTAGCTTGCTGAAGGGCTTGAGTGCTTTATTGAAGAAAGAATTAGATCTTTTATGAGCGGCATATCCTACTATGGAAAATGAATCTAGATATATTCCCACATAAGCAACCAGAGGGTCTCCTCGAGACTTGTCTATAACAAGCCTCAAGTGATAGGATTCAACTATAGAAAATTGTAGCAGCCTTCGATATCCCACAGTCGTGCCATCTATCACCGTCTGCCATTGTCCTTTCTCATTTAAAATGTCTAGATGGAACTCGATAATCCGCTGCCCCATATGAATTGGCTCTTGAATTTCTAAGACGTTGAAAGTAACATGTTCTTGAAAATCTAAATATATTACCCAGTTTGCTTGCTGCTTATCAGGAGCCCAGTAAGACAAGATACCTTTCTCAAGGATATTCTGAGGGCCAAACCTAGTACCTGCTAAACCTCCTCGGACACTGCTGGCAGAAAGAAGACCCCCTTCTGCTAGATTATTGGAAAATATGGAGCTTCGGAGCTCATTGAATTCCCGAAGGACTTGAATATCCTCATCAGATATCAGGCCTGAAGAGTTTGGGGGTACGTTTAACAACAGAAGACAGTTTCTACCAACTGATTTGTAGTACAAATCGAGAAGAGTTCTGGCAGATTTTGGAACTTCTGATGCATGCCAGAACCAACCAGGCCTGATTGATACATCACACTCTGCAGGAACCCAGTCACAGCCAAAGGGGTCTCCCTCCTGTGAATATCTGTTGTACATGTGCATGACAGTGAAATATCCACTGAAGTTCCAATAAGCATCGGTAAAGTTGAGAAAACGCAGCATGGAAATGTTTCAAATATATGACTTGTATTAGCTGCCTGCTACACTGTATCTAGTTGTTTGCTGATACTAGAGGGACATCTATTGCTATTCCAAACCAGATCTCAATTTTATAAGCTGGTTCCTAAAACCATGATGCATTGTTACTTTAGTGAGAGTAGCAGGAAATTCAAGATAACAACATATCCTTCATAAATAAAAGATGACAGGAAATTCCTTCATATGCATTTTGAAAGCTCTCCATTATATACTCCAAGTCCCCTTAACTAAAGCCTCAAATCCTATACCAATCAAAGTTGGTGAGGAAACACCCTGATTGCATGCATTCTACACTAAAATTTGAACAGCTAACTGAAACACATGTCACTTGCCAGCACCTTCTATATTATATGGCAGAAGACATGAGGCCGCTAAGCTTAATAATACAAATCAAGAGGCTCCAACTTAGATGCATGCAGTTGGTTTTATTTAGACATATCAAAATGTCAAATTTAAATATTTAATTTTCTGTTAAAATGAAATCTAACGGTGGAAAAAATTGCACGGAAACTGCAATATTAGCCAATTAAACTTCTTCTACAGGCCACAGCACAAAGACTTTCATTCCACTGAGCGTAAGCAAGATTAAGCAATCATCAGCTGAGAAACAGATAATCAAATGGCAGCACACGCACCACAAGTGCTTAAAAATGAATTGGTTGAAATAAAAGGGAAAGGAAAAATAAAAAGGAATGATCGGGGGCCAAAGGGGAGCACAGACTTGGTTTGTTGCTTCAAAGTAAGCATAATATCAAATGCAGAGTGAGATCAAAACAATAGGACTCACTTTGGATCAGTATCACCAATCTTTGCAGCACTGCAGTTAAAGAGGGACCAGCAAGTATTCCCAGCATAACCACCCTCATCTCCCACCCACCTAGTGTCAGGCCCAGCATCTGAGAAAATGACTGCTCTAGGCTGTAGCTGATGAATAAGACTAAACCAATCTTCAAAGAAATACTCCATATCCTTCTCCCCCTCACCTTTTGCTCCATCTAACCAAACCTCTTCCACCACACCATATCTGCAATTCGGTTACAGTAAACCAAAGTAACAGGGATATTACAAAAAGAGAAAAGAGGAAGGAGTTTAGCTATGGTCTAAATTATAAAGAACCATATCAAGTTCAGATCGAGTTATGCATACTGCAATCCCTATAACTGTAGACATTATCTAAAGGTGCAAATTCCTCTCCGAAATTGTTACACTCCAGTAGACAAAATTCTTCCATAAAATAGTTTGCTTCGTGGCTAATGAGGTTGATAATGATATAACGCAAACGTTTACCCTATGATTTCGCATTAGCTCCTATTTGAGCACAAAATACTTCTAAATAACCAGAATGCCATGTTATGCATAAATGACCCACCCATCTTCCACCGGACTAGCATATTGAAAACGATACCCATTAATCAACCTAAATCACACCAAGAAAAAGATAAAAATTCAACCAGAAAAAGGGAACCAAAGAGGAAAAATAGCTTCAATAATTGTCTAAACATCAGCTGATCAAGTAAAAAAACCAACTTTACAAATCCAGTAATAACCCAAATAACATACCAAAACAGCATTAAAATCACACGCAATATCTCCCGCACAGCAGGCAACAACACCCAGAAGTGGCACAATCCCGGAAAAACGGTAACAAAGAATACAAGTACTCACATAAAGGAAGTGACTTTATACCTTGTGAGGAGCTCAGTCATTTGCCCCATATAATACTCATTATAGTCAAGAGTCTTGCCATAACAAGACTCATGCCTATCCCAAGGAGAAAGATAAAGCCCCAACTTCACTCCAGCAATTCTTGCAGCCTCAGCTAGCTCCCCAACAACATCACCACTCCCATTCTTCCAAGGACTAGACTTAACCGAATAATCAGTATACTCAGAAGGCCAGAGGCAGAACCCATCATGGTGCTTAGCAGTCAGGATAACTTTAGAAAAGCCAAAATCTTTGGCCACTTTGACCCATTGGGTGGCATCTAATTTAGTGGGATTAAAGACTGATGGATCAACATGGCCTGTACCCCATTCTGAGCCCGTAAAAGTGTTGGTTCCAAAGTGCAGGAACAGGGCCATTTCTGTTAGCTGCCATGAGAGCTGCTGTGCACTTGGGATTGGGAGAATTGGGAGTGGGGGCGGCTTTGGGTGCAGGGAAGCTAGTGAAGGTGAGGATTGAAGAAGAGTGAAAATTAGGAGGTGGAGGATGCTAATTTGTTGGGGTTTTGACAAAATGGGGCGCTTGAATTTGAATTTGAGCTTTTGGATTGAAGGTTCATCAGGGTTGGCGCGGGGATTCTTGATCATTTTCCAGGCAAGGAGACCAGTTTCTGGGCAATTAGACCAAGTAGAGGGGGTTGACTGCACTAGATATTAGAAAACAATATATATAAATCTAATTGTTTAATCAAATTTGGCTAAGATCTCGTGTTACTGTAACAGGTGAAACTCCACAACAGACGGTGCAATGTTGAGCTGCTTTATTGATAAACCAAAGGTCCCAAGTTTTAAGGAATCAACCAATTGGTCCAACTCCTGAATATCTTTCTTTGATTGAAGGAGATGGCAACGTAAATTACAATCATACTAGGCATTGGACCCCGCGGCTATCGCGGGGTGCCCATATTATAGTGTTGTAGAGTGATGAGGAATATAAAATAAAGTAGAAAGAATCATAAATAGAGGGTTATTATTTTGTTGAATATTATAGT